>NW_012103787.1:954116-956299 GCF_000951045.1 Mandrillus leucophaeus
CCCAGTCATGCAAAATTGCGAGTCAATTAAACCTTTTTTCTTATAAATTACCCAGTCTCAAGTATTTCTTTATAGTAGTGTGAAAACTGACTAATACAACTGACAACTATTCAAAAGAATTCAAATAAAAAAACAAAAAGGAGAGGATGAAAATTACTGAATATCTGGCCATATGACAGATTAACAAACATGAATTAAACTAAATAAGTAGACTTTTTTATGAAGAAGAAATTCTACTACATTAACAAATCTAAATAGTGTGGAATAATTTGGTGTTAATTTTTCAATATGAAAACGTCTTTTGCACCTCCATATTCTGTAATGTGGTTGCAAATATCAACAGACTTGAATTATCACTTGGCAGTTTTGTTTAAGGGTATGCGATATTTTGTGACCAATTTGAATTCTTACTTGTCCAAAGATAGAAATGGTGACCTAGTTGTACATATGTCCAGTCCCCAAACTGAATCCTGAGTGGTGTTTCATTTGAAAGCAAGCAACATTCATGCTTCATTGGATGAGTGTTTCTATATTCTTAGGGAAAAAAAAATGACATTCAACTATTTCAGCAACTAAAAGTAATTTAGTTGAATAAGCAACTAAAAGTAATTTAGTTGAATAAACAACTAAATTGTCCCTTAGACTTCTCAATGACTTGTTTCCCCCTCTATGTCATCTCTTTCTGAAGTATTTAGAAAAGACTCTGGCTAATTAATGTATACAAATGCAAAACAAAATGTGATTCATCTCTAAAGTTTTTCCATTATAATTGAGGTGAAGCTCTAAGCTTAGGACTCAATGAAGAGAATAGCAAAATATGTCTAATACTATGAGCAACTTTTGGAATCTCAGAAAATATCTCAAAACAGCTGGGTACACCAAGACCAGAAGAAGACGTTCCCAAAGATGAGACAAAGGGCCAGCAGTAAAGTTTGCAGAATATGTGATTTGTTCAAAATCTAAGACAAGAATGCAGGAAACAGGAAAGAAGGGATAAATTTATTTTACATGTCCAGGGGTGAAATTATATTGAAAAAAGAAGCGTTGGAAACAGGAGAATAGATAGCATAAAGTAGTCCCAATAATTTCAGCCCATTCTTCATTCACACAGTCATTTATTGACCATATTCTGAATAGAACATCTGTGATTTGGGCATTCTGCCATTCCTAGATACACAAATATGAATACATTATTACCAGCCCCTGCCCTCATGGTGGTGATGGCCTACCTTAGTGTGGAAGACAAATAATAATGCTGCCTCTAGTCTGTGTAACTTACACTTGAATCTTTCTTTTTATGACACTTGTTTTCATAGAATGTTCATTAAATCTAATATCTACTGTTATTATCTAGAGCAACCCACCATAAGTCTTCTATGAAAAGAAAGTCTAAACACCTAATCTCATTTTAAAGGTATTTTCTAACTGTTCTCATTTGTAAGGAATGTATTAGTCAAGTATAAAAATCTTTCATTTAGGACTAACATTTCACTCTTTTCTGACCTATACTTTAGATATCAAGTAGCTTCTAATTATTCTCCAGCAGTTACATCTAAACCTACAAAGTATGTTTTTTCGAGGGCAAAGTGTGGGTATTTTAAGTTATCGCACTTCTTAGGAAGTTGTTGTTGGCATTTAGTTGAATGGAAGCTGATAAAGCCAGGTGATATGAAATATAAGACAGTCAAAACAGTAAAGGATTTTTTATTCTTCTTCAGGCCGGAAAAAAAAAATTAAATAAAAATATGCATATAGCAAATCATTGTCATATCCAGAAGGCTAACAGTGCCTCTGTAGAGAATCACATGCAAGTTTTTGCTTCTCAATGCGTTCCCCTTTGCTCTCCTTTGGGAAGTAATCCTTTGAGATGTCCCACTTTCCAGAGAGATTTCCTTCTCTTTCCACCTGTCAACACATCAACAAATCCACACTCTTTATAACAATTATGCTAGATATAATATATCTTAGGAGGCATGTTTAAAATAATTAATTTATTCTCACTCATTTCTAATTATTCTCACTCATAGGCATAATTCTCAAATCCTACCATATATGTAAATCATCTATAATTTTCCTTGTCTGCTAATATTTTAGCAAAATACCTTTTAATATCTTAGTTGAATTGAGCACATATTTTCAGAATTGGTGTCTCATAAGAAGCATTAAGATAGGTTGTGAAGACC
>NW_012103787.1:958769-959824 GCF_000951045.1 Mandrillus leucophaeus
GCTAGTCTTTTTTGTACTGAGAAACACACAACTAAAGGAATTCAATCAAAGCTAAAAGGTATATAGAGGGAGTTAGATATATTCTAAACCTATTGAACCCTAAGACAAAAAGCAAAATAGTATGAAAAATGTGCAAAAGTAAATGAATACATTTTCCATGACTTAAATATATTATTATTTAACATATTACAATAAAGAGTATTACCCTGAGGAAGAAAACAATTGTCCTATCTTGGAGGAATTAAGCATTTCTTATATTTTTAATCAAGCAAATATTTATATCTAGAGGCTCTGAGAATACTATTTTTAGAAACCCATGGTTCATACATAGTAGAAAAATTAAGAGGACTATAAAATACATATTATAATGTTGTATACCATAACATTATGTACCATAATATTAACTATGTATTTGAATTGTTATATCATAGGTAATAGATAAATGTATAAAATGATAATATAAAATTTAGAGACCAAATGCTTCCATTAGCATAGTATTCAAATATTTTTGAGCATACTTTGCTCAGGTAAACAGCTTCAAAATAGGTAAACAAAATATACTCTTTTTAGTTTCTTAGTTAGACTTTTATTGTTTGCTGCTTTGCAAAAAGTTCCAGTTCTTTATGATTTTATAATGTTTTCAGTAATCTCATAATAATAATTATATTAACTACAGGCATACTATGCCTTTGCTGAATGCCAGAAATAAGCCTAGATATATCTGTCCACTGAGATAAAACTCTCTTTACGGCATGCATCAGAAGCATAGGAAATGTAAGCAATAAATAATTTGCAGTTTATTTAACAATAGGTCTTCCCAATGGATTATGTAGGGCTTATTAAATAATGTGTTATTCTTTCATCTAATAGGACTCGTTTTGATATGGATTTTGTGTCTGAGAAGAGCTAATGAGCACATCTGAGTCTCCACTTAAGAGATAAATGTGATGGACAATGAATGTAAGTATTTCAATGTTATGTTTTAAATTCAATGAATTGAATTGTTTGGTGAATATGTTTGTTTTTCATATGCTTTATGTATATATATATGCTCA
>NW_012103787.1:965549-971357 GCF_000951045.1 Mandrillus leucophaeus
AAGTATGTTTTTTCGAGGGCAAAGTGTGGGTATTTTAAGTTATCGCGCTTCTTAGGAAGTTGTTGTTGGCATTTAGTTGAATGGAAGCTGATAAAGCCAGGTGATATGAAATATAAGACAGTCAAAACAGTAAAGGATTTTTTATTCTTCTTCAGGCCGGAAAAAAAAATTAAATAAAAATATGCATATAGCAAATCATTGTCATATCCAGAAGGCTAACAGTGCCTTTGTAGAGAATCACATGCAAGTTTTTGCTTCTCAATGCGTTCCCCTTTGCTCTCCTTTGGGAAGTAATCCTTTGAGATGTCCCACTTTCCAGAGAGATTTCCTTCTCTTTCCACCTGTCAACACATCAACAAATCCACACTCTTTATAACAATTATGCTAGATATAATACATCCTAGGAGGCATGTTTAAAAAATTAATTTATTCTCACTCATTTCTAATTATTCTCACTCATAGGCATAATTCTCAAATCCTACCATATATGTAAATCATCTATAATTTTCCTTGTCTGCTAATATTTTAGCAAAATACCTTTTAATATCTTAGTTGAATTGAGCACATATTTTCAGAATTGGTGTCTCATAAGAAGCATTAAGATAGGTTGTGAAGACCCAAAGTTTATCCCCAAGGACTCATTAAAAACTCATTAACAAAACCACAGTAAGACACCATTTCACTCTTACTAGGATAGTTATAATAAATAAAACAGCAAATGACACGTGATGGCAAGAATATGGAGACTTTGGAACCCTGAAAAGTTGATAGTGGGAATGTAAAATGGTGTTTCTCCTGTGGAAAACAGTTTGGCTGTTCCTTATAACACTAAATATAAAATTGAAATATGACCCAGCAATTCTAGGTACATAACCCCAAGACTTTAAAGTAGGAACTTGAACAGACACATGTACGCCTATCTTCATTGCAGCATTTTTCATAATACTCAGAAGGTAAAAACAACTCTAGTATTAACCAATAGATGAATGAATAAACAAAATGTGGGACATGCATACAATTGAATATTATTTTATTTGGCTAGGAGTGAACTTTAGATATGTGCAATAACAAGGATGAAACTTGAAGACATATGATAAATAAAATAAGCCAGACACAAAAGGAAAAATAATGTATGATTTCACCTACATGAAATTTCTACAATAGACAAATTTATAGAGATAAAAATGTAGGTTAGAATTGACCATTGGCTAGCCAGAGTGAAAGGAGAATGGGGAATTATTTCTTAACAGTTACAGAATTCCTGTTTAGGGTGTTGAAAAAGTTGGAAATAGATAGTGGTGATGGTTGCATAACATTGTGAATGTAATTAACGCCATGGGATTGCATGCTAAAAAATGGTTAAAATGGAAAAATTTATGTTATATATGTCTTACCACATCTTTTAAAAAAAGTAATTGACAGATTCATTAACAATTTACCATATGTTGTGACAAATATATCATTTACTTATAAATCATTTAAAGTGTTTGAAAATGAGTTGAAACATGCTTCTTATCTTCTTGTGTGACTTTGCATAAGTTGCTTAGCATCTCTAGCTACTAAAAAGTCTTTAAAAAGAAGTATGTAAAATTACCTAAGAAAATGTTCAGGAAATAATTGTTTGGTAAATTACACTTACTATGTTTAAGATTATATGAACATTAGGACAAAGAATGTTCAGATGATTTTCCACCTGCCCTATAATTGAATTGTGAAGATGAATATAGCCTGGGGTTTCCTGGCATCTCTATCACACCGCACTATTGTTAAACAAAATTTTAGATGACGAGAAATACATGTGTACTAGGCTAAGTGTATTAATTGAAAAGATCCTCTTATATAGATGCTATTTTATCTACATATTACAGTCATGGAAACATAGAATGATATTGAAAAGCATACAATATGTTGCAAAGGCACCTTTAGTCCCTAAGAATTACAAAATACTTTATTTCACTTGATGGCTTAACATATAGATCAAAGAAACACTTCATTATAGTTACTTTTGACACACTTCTTTTCTTGGGGTCCTGAAGTTCCTCCAGATGTGTGTTTCCTTGAGCTTTTAGAAATTCATAAAATCACCCTTGCCATTGAGGTAAGTCAGCAACAGGGAGTGATTATCTTCAAGAAAGCTCATTTTTACAATACCATCTTTAAACAGGCCCTTACCTTTTATCTCCCCATTAATTACCCTGTTAACTCCACAGTTAACTTTATGTATAACCAGCTTGCAAAATAACACTGAAGGTTAGCAATAAGTATACTTATAATACTTCATAAGCATCTTCATAAACAGTTAGAATAAGTTTAGGGCCAGTTAAGGTGGTTCATATCTGTAATCCCAGTACTTTGGGAAGCCTAGGGAGGAGTTCAAGGCCAGCCTGGGCAAGATGGTGGGACACCTCCATCTCTACAGAAAAATTAAAAATTAGCCAGGCATGATGGTGTGGACCTATAGTCCCAGATACTTGGGAGGCTGAAGTTGGAGGATACCTTGAGCCCAAGAGTTTGAGGCTGTAGGGAGTTATAATAGTGCCACTGCACTCCAATCTGGGAGACAGAGACCCTGTCTCTAAAAAAAAATAAGTCCAGTAAAATTTACCATAAAAGGCACATGTATCTCACGTTTATTGCATTGAGAGCCCTACAATTACAGCACAAATCAAACAAGAGTTAATTATATAACAAAACAAAACTACCAAGAATATTACCTGTAAATTATGATATAAAATGATCCCATTTTATTTTATGAATAAAAAAGTAGCTGGTTATGAAAAATGTTGCATATATTTATATTATTAACTGTCCCCTGGAAATTTTCATTAAGAAATAAAACAGACTGCACAAATACAGTTTGTTTTCTGCCTACTTTAACATAACATTACTATTTCACTGTGCTCATTGATACAACTTTATTATTTCTGAAAACATTGGCACAAAAGATTAACATTTCAAATGACTTTATTTGTTTTTCCATAAACTTCTGGGAAAAATAAAAAAACACATTTAAATGTATATGAAACCATTCAACTTCTTTATAAATAACATCAAAGGACTGTTTTCTTACCAAGAGTTTTTCAACCCCTTGATTAGAACAAAAAAGTGAAAAAAAAATCCTACCAAACATGTGCATTTGTATTTGTTTGCGAAAACTTCCAGAAGAAATTTGGGCTTAAAAATTACTGTCTTAAGCTATGCCTTCGCCGACTCAAAGGGAAACTAAACAAAACAAGATGAACAAACAAAAACAAACAAAATATCTCTGTTTTAAATCCTCTACATAATAATTACTAGCTACATTTCTTTATCTTATTAAACTTTTTCTGCATTCTTTGCTTGTACATTTCCCTCTGCCCCTAATCCTCCCTCTGAACTGGCCTCCTTCCCTTTTGACCTAGCAAAAACCCGAACACTCAATTTTTCAGTAAAGTTAAAACATGATTAGAACAAGGAAGAACCATTTTAAGACTTGGTCTTGTTCTGAACTGGAAGCCATAAACAAATATTTTTAAAAACCTATGAAAGGTAGAAAGAAATTATTCAGAGAAATACAAATTAGTTGTAAGAATATATAAAGCAAGGCTCTTGGATATATACCTGTTAATTCATATGTTAATGGAAATCTCAGTTGCAAAAATTGAATGGAAAATACAGAAGATTCTAGGAGTGACTTTAAAAGGCTACAAACTGAATAGAGAGCATCAGGATTGGTAAGAAAGAACCGATAATGTTAGATATGATATTTCAGATGTTATCTCCAAAGTCTTTCCCATGAGGCAGTTTTGCCATGATTAAATCCTATAAGCAATAAAAGGTTAAATATGCTGAAGACTTTAGGGGAAGGTCTTTAACATTTTTGAATAGACACTGCTCAGGAGTAAATCCTAAAATACGTATGATCTGGTGCTTTCCTCAAGTGTTGCTAATAGTTTTAAGTAAGAAATGGAAAATGTAATATGGAAGAAAAACTGAAATCAGAAGTCATCTCATTACCAATCTTCTAATACTTTTCTGAGCTTTCTCAGAGTCCTAGAACCAAAACAGGATACAATTCAGATAGACTGATGGCTTTACAGAGGAAAACAAAATGAAATAAAATTCTTTCACCCTAGTCAATAAACATTTTCTCTAGATACTGTAAATGGGATATTGATTTTAAAAATAGTGTAAAGTACTCCCTAAGAATATAAGAGAATTCATGACCAATGAGGATGGTAATAAGGAAATTAAACACCATGCTTTCCTGTTCTCTTAAACTTAAAAAGTCAATCTTCTCAAAATGTTTAAGGACATTAAAAAATTAACTTCCAGAATGGCTGAATGAGAACCTCAGTGAACTTGCAATTTTGCTACAACAACAAAAATGTGGGAAAGGCAATTAAATTAATCATATCACAATTCTGGCAATAAATCAAAGCTATAGAATGAGCTGAAAATTATGTGTGCAATAAAAATTACTAAATCTCTGTAAGACAGTAGGTTCTATAAAATTTCTCTTGGGGCTATCCCCAGATATTCTTCCTCCCCAGCTCAATGATGTCATAGCCAAAAGCCAGTAGCATTGCAGAAAACAAACAGAATTTTCTTTTTAGAACTTCATTAAAGACACTATACCCAGAATACTGTCAATATTTTGTCTGAACTTACAACCCTCAGGAAAATCTCTACCGTGAGAATGTGGGAGCTATTTGATTTGACTCAGAGCTCAGCACAGTGGGTAGTAGGAAGGTGGGGCAGAGGTAATTATAGTCTCTGGGTATTACCTAAAATCATAGCAAATTTACCTGCATAAGGCTGTGATTTCATTTGAGGAAAATAAGAATCTGTGCAGAAATTTAAAAGGAAATCCTGATGACAACAGGCAACCTTGAAAATCTCTGACATATTTCTGGGGATCTCATGTTAAGTTGTGTTCTTTTGTTTTTTTTTGAGGCAGAGTCTTGCTCTGTCACCCAGGCTGGAGTGCAGTGGCACTATCTCCTGCCTCAGCCTCCTGAGTATCTGGGACTACAGGCGCCCACTAATATGCCTAGATAATTTTTGGTATTTTTTTAGGAGAGACGGGGTTTCACCATGTTAGCCAGGATGGTCTCCATCTCCCGACCTCTTGATCTACCCACCTTAGCCTCCCAAAGTGCTGGAATTACAGGCGTCGCCAGGCCATTAAGTTGTATTCTTACACAAAGAAATCCTGGGAAAGGAAAAGGCACCACTCACTCACCTCTAGTTGGCTTCAAAGTCTTGCAAAAACTGCAAGTAAAAGCTAAGACTATCTTGTAAACTGACTGAAGTTTAAAGAGGTATCTTTGCACATAGATCTCCACTGCGAAGAGAGTGAGACACATAATCATTTAAGAAAGATTTGATCAATCATTGGTAATGATTGATCAAGGCAGACTTAACATTTCCTTCATCTTAGCTACACTAAGATAGACTTCTTTCTGCCTCTAGGTCCCTGTCCTGCCTTCACCCCAGCCTGTATAGAATCTTCATGACCTAACAGAGGGGCCCCTCCCCTCCTATTTCTTAGAGCTTTAACCTTAGAAACATTATAATTATTAATTATTCCTCTATCAGTTTGAATTGTAAATCTTTTAAATAGCTTCTTGCCAGTTTTATAACCAGGACTGTTTTGCAACGACCTAGGAGCTACGTCTTTGATGAGATACCATCTCACACCAGTTAGAATGGCGATCATTAAAAAGTCAGGAAATGGCCGGGCGCGGTGGCTCAAGCCTGTAATCCCAGCACTTTGGGAGGCCGAGATGGGCGGATCACGAGGTCAGGAGATCGAGACCATCCTGG
>NW_012103787.1:972063-974144 GCF_000951045.1 Mandrillus leucophaeus
CATGGCACAAGTATACATATGTAACAAACCTGCACGTTATGCACACGTACCCTAGAACTTAAAGTATAATAATAATAAAAAAAAAAAGAAAGAAAGTAGTCATCAAGAAAAATAGCACTATTTATCAGTTTCTATGGGACAGTGGAAGCCTAACTTCAATAGATACCTTGATCCAAGCTGTAAAACTACCCACTCCCGTAAAGATATGAGAAAGTTTACTTTACCTTTGTGTAAGACCAATTATCAAATACAGCCTATGATCCACCTCATCCCCAGATCTTAAAACTCCTCCTGCCTCTTATTTTTATCAGAGTTGAGTTTAGACTACATTCTGGGTCTCTCGCTCCTATTATGGTAGCCTTGAATAAAGTATTTCTTACCTATTTTACTTTTTCTGAGACCAAAGAAACAACGGAAAGTGCTGCTGGGGAGGTAATATTTTGGACTCAATTTAAAAAAACCTTTAAATCAGCTGTTATGGATATGTCAAAGAACTAAAAACTGTCTATGGAATGTATTATTACAATATCTTGAAATAGAAAAATATTTTAAAATTTAAAAAGTTAAATTGTTTAAGAAAAATCAAATAGAAATTATAAAGAAGAAAAGTAAAAAAACAGAAATGAAAAAAAAATACATGAGGTTTAACAATAGGTTTTTAATAGTCGGGGAAAGAACCTGGAAGCTGAAGATAGTCAGTTAGAGAATATCCAGTCTGAGAAGCAGAAAGAAAAAACAGTGAAGTAAAATGTACACAGACTCAGAGAACTGTGGCACACCATCAAATAGAACAATGGAATAGAATAGAGAACCCAGAAATAAATCCACACATCTACAGCTAACTTATTTTCAAAAAAGTTACCAAGAGTATACACTGGGGAAAGGACAGTCTAACAAATTGTGCCAAGAAAACTGGATATCCATATGTAGAAGACTAAAACTAGACCCCATCTCTCACATATATATAAATAAAATAAAAATGGATTCAAGACTGAAACTTAAGACCTCAAACTATGAAACTACTAAAAGAAAACTTTGCAGAAACTCTCCAGGATATTAGTCTGGGCAAAGATTTATTGAGTAATGCCTCAAAAGCATAGGCAACAAAAGAAAAATGGACAAATCGGATCATATCAAGATAAAAAGCATCTGCATAACAAAGGAAACAATCAACAAAGTGAAGAGACAAACCACAGAATGGGGGGAAATATTTTTAAACTATCTGACAAAAGATTCATAACCAGCATATATAAGAAGCTCAAACAACTAATAAGAAAAAATAATAACCTGAATTAAAAATGGATAAAATATTTCACAAGATATTGCTCAAAAGAAGCCATACAAATGGCCAACAAGTAGACAAACAAAAAAAAAAAACTTCAACATTATTAATCGTCAGATAAATACAAATTAAACAACAATGAGGTATCACCAGAACTCGTTAAAATGGCTTTTATCCAAAATACATGCTATAATGAATGTTGGCAAGGGTGTGGAGAGAGGGGAATCTTCATACATTGTTAGTGAGAATGTAAATTAGGAGAGCCATTGTGTAGAACAGTATGGAAGTTTCCAAAACAATGCAAATACAACTACTATTCGACACAGCAATCCTACTGCTAGGTATACATCTAAAAGAAAGGAAATCAGTATATCGAAGAGATAGCTGTGCTCACGTTTATTGCAGGACTGTTCACAAAATCCAAGATTTGGAATCAGCCTAAGTGTCCATAAACAGATGAAAGGATAAAGAAAAGGGTGTTACAGACAAAGGAATATGATTCAGTCATGAAAAATAAAATTCTGACCGGGAGCGGTGGCTCACGCCTGTAATCCCCGCACTTTAGGAGGCCGAGACGGGAGAATCACGAGGTCAGGAGATCGAGACCATCCTGGCTAACAAGGTGAAACCTCGTCTCTACTAAAAAATACAAAAAACTAGCCGGGCGAGGTGGCGGGCGCCTGTAGTCCCAGCTACTCGGAGGCTGGGGCAGGAGAATGGCGTAAACCCGGGAGGCGGAGCTTGCAGTGAGCTGAGATCCGGCCACTGCACTCCAGCCTGAGCGACAGAGCGAGACTCC
>NW_012103787.1:974194-980006 GCF_000951045.1 Mandrillus leucophaeus
AAAGTAAAAGAAAATTCTATGATTTACAACAGCATTAGGGAACTGGATGACATTATATTAAGTGGAATAAACCAGACAAATTTGCATGTTATCACTCATATGCAGAACTAAAAATTAAAACAATTTATTTCTTGGGCATAAAGAGTAGAACGATAGCAGAGGCTGAAAGAGGTAGGGTGTGGGGGGGCCCAGGGAGGGAGTGGTGATGGTTAATGAGTGTAAAAATATGGTAAGATAGAATGAATAAGATTTAGTATTTGATAGCAAAGCAGGGTGACCTTAGTCAACAATATTATATTGTATATTTTTAAATGACTAAAATAGTGGAATTGGAATATTCCTAACAGAAAGAAATAATAAATGCGAGTTGATAGATACCACCTTTACCCTGATATAATTATTACACTTTTTATGCTTGTATCAAAACATCACATGCTACCCCATTAATATATACATCTATTATGTACCAATTGTAATTAGAAAATTTTAAAAATTAAAATGCAAAAAAAAAATTGCTGAACTTAAAAAATGTATCAACAAATACATATTGCAATTCTCAGAAGGAGAAAAGAAAGAAAGGGGGATGTAAAACATTTGAAAAAAAATTGATGAGTATTTTCTAAATATGACAAATATTAATCTACACATAAAAGAAACCAACCTCATAGTAAAATAAACTGAGGCCAGGTGCAATAGCTCATGCCTGTAATTGAGATAGCCTAGGCAAGAAGATTGCTTCAGGCCAGGAATTCAAGACAAGCCTGGACAACACTATGAGATCCTATCTCTACAGAAAAAAGCAAACAAAAAACAAACAAACAATAAACTGACAGAGTGTTTCACATGGTGTCATAATATTCTCATTAACAATAAAGACAAAGGAATGTATTGCAAGATGTAAAAAGAATGATTTTTCATGAATAAGATCCCCAGTCAAAAATTCAAAATTCAGCTGAACTCTCCTTCAAAAATAAAGGGTATATTGAAATATTTCCAGATAAACAAAACGTGGGATAAATATTTACTGGTAGATCTGTCCTACAAGAAATAGTGAAAAGAATTATTTAGGTTACAGGAAAAGCTGCTATACAGGAAGTCAAATCCACATGGAGAAATAAAGATCTCCAGTAAACGTAACTACAAAGAATTTACAAAAGAAAATACAGACATATTTATAGTCTTGATGATTTCCTTTTCTTTCTATTTTAAAAGACAACTACATAAATTTCAATAACTGCACTGATAGTCTTAAAATGTATACATATACAACTTATATGGCAATAAGGAATAAGAAGAGGGAGAGAATGAAAAAATATTTAAGCAAAGTTCTTCTACATTATTGAAATTACGTTAGTATCATTCCAAAGTGGATTGTTTTAAGATGCTAATTTTAATTTTCAAGGCAACCAGTAAGAAAATAACTCAAAAATATAAAGGAAAGAAAACCAAAATAAAAGGATGCACTTGAAAATATCTATTTAACACACACAGAGAAAGAAGGGATGGAGAAATAAAGGAACAGAGATGACAGAAGACATTGAAATCATTAACAGAATAACAGACAAAAAACCTACCTTTTCAGTAATTACATTAAGTGGAAATGGAATGACCAGTAAAATAAAGATAGCTTATCAGAAATAGAATGAATACAATAATGAAATAATGTATAACTATGGAACGAGTATTTGAAAGAGAACTGGGGCGGCTATACTAAAATCAGATAAACTAGACTTTAAGTGTTAAAGTTCCCTTAAGTAACTAAAAATGTTATTTAAGTAGTTACAGAAAGTGTCACTAGACACAAAAAAGGATAATTTATTATAATAATGTCAATTGATCAAGAATATATAACAATAAATTATGCAAGCCTCTAACACAAAGACTCAAAATATGTAAAATAAAACCAGACAGAATTAAAGGAATAAATAAACAATCAAAAGTAATCATTGGAGACTTAAATGCCTAATTTAAATAATAGAACAGTCAGACAGAAAATCAAAAAGGAAATGGAAGACTTGAACCAACTAAACCTAACAAACATCTTCAGAACACCCCACCCAGCAGCAGCAGATAATACTCTTCTCATGTATTTATGAAACATTCTCGAGAATAGACCATATGATGTACCATAAAACAAGCCTCAATGAACTAAAACACATTAAAATCATATTTATTATGTGTTCTGACCACAATAAAATTAAGTAAAATATGAAATGACAGGTAAACTTAGGTAATTCACAATACAGTCATGTATCACTTAATGATAGGAGTATGCACTGAAAAATGGCTCATTAGATGATTTTGTAGTTGTGCAAACATCATAGAGTGTACTCAAACCTAAATAATACAGGCTACTATACAACTAGGCTATATGGTGTAGCTATTGCTCCTAGGCTGTAAACCTATATAGCATGATACTGCACTAAATACTGTAGCAATTATAACATAATGCTATTTATGGACTAAATATCTAAACATTATAATACAAAGGCATTTATGTACTAAATGTCTGAACATAGAAAGATAAATACATTATGCTACAACATTATGATGACTACAACATTGCTAGGGAATATAATTTTTTCAACATCATTTTAATCTTATGGGACAGCAGTAATATATGAAGTTAACCAAAACATTCTTATGTGACAAGTGACTGTATTTAAAAAATAAAAATACTCTCCTAAATTGCCAGTGAGTCATAGAATAAGTCATAAGGGAAATTTAAAAATACTTCGACATTAAAAAAATAAAACCACAACATATGAAACCTTAAGATATGCAAAAGTAAAAAAGGCATGCTTACAGGAAAATTTATAAATATAAATTCTCGCGTTAAAAAATAAGGACAAAAAATTAATAATTACGCTTTCACCACAAAAACTAGAAAAAAGAGAGAAATTTAAACCTAAAACATTCAAAAGGAAAAAAAAAAAACTTAAAAATGAAAATAATGAAAATGAAAAAAAGTAAAAAAACTTGAGAAAAATTAATAAAATAAAAATGTATTATCTGAAAAACTAAAATAAATATAATACTTTTAGCTAGACCAAGAAGAAGAAAAAACAAAAAACAAAAAACAGAAGATTTGAACCAAAATCAAGGATTAAAGACATTTTATTGCCTTTAGAAAAATACAAAAATTATAGTAAAATAATACTATCCATAATTCTATATTAACAAGTTATAACTTGGATGCAATGGCCAAATTCCTAGACAGATTCAAACTAGCAAGTCTTCTGAAAAATAGATAGATAATCTGAAAAGATTTAAAACAAGTAAATGGTTGATATAATAATTTTAAAACTTTCAACAACAAAATAAAATTTCAGGGCCAGATGACTTCAATGTTGAAATATACAAAACGTTTCAAGAATAATTAGTACTAACATTTCTCAATTTCTTTCAAAGTATAGAAGAGCATGGAACGCCCTAGAGTTCATCCTATGAGGTTGTTATTACCCTGATACCAACACCCAGTAAAGACTTCACAAGAAAAATACAGACCAATATCATTCATGAATACAGACATAAAAATCCTCAACTAAATGCTAGCAAACGTAAACCAGCAACAATTTAAAACGGAATACACATAATGATGAAGGGGCAATTCTTCTTGGCATCTAAAGGTACATTTACCATCCCAAAATAAATTAATGTAATACATAATATGTAGAATTAAGAACAAAAATTGACACAATCATTTCAATGGAAACAAATATCATTGCACAAAATCCATCACCCTTTTAGGATTAAAAAAATTTAGGAATGGGAACAGAAGGTAATTATCTCAACCTAATAAAAGGGCATCTACAAATAAGCCACAACTAAAATTAATTATACTTGATAGTGAAAGACCGAATGCTTTATACCTAGATCAGGCATCAGGCAAAAATATCCAATCTTACTATTTCTATTCAGCAATAAATCTGAAGTACAGATTCAACACTAGCCCTGTCATACTTTCCCTAGTTCGTATAGAATTCCTGCTTTCCCTGTCAAACACACAATGGGAAGGGCAGATATATAGATTTGTTTAGGACCCAAGGGTCATAAATAAATATAATGGTCATTTTGTTTTGCTGTAGTACAGAACCAGAATTTGAATATTGTCAGTGCCTCCTGACTGTGACTCTGCATACTTTGCAGTTGTAGATCTCTGTGCTGCTTTTTGGAGTATCTTTTTAGAATTAGATCAAAATAACCAATATTTCTTTGCCTTCTCCTGGGGGTGGGCAGGGGTTGGGGATGGGAAACTAAAGTAGGCTATTATGCCCCATGAGTATAATAAGAAATACTCCCTTTCACAATTCCTCAAATAGGAAATAATAATTTCCCTGTGTTTCTGCCCTTATTCCATAGGTGTATGACTATTTGTTGTTTTAAAGATAATGATAGCTCTGCAAATGATTTTACATATGTATTTAGTATTTTAGTTTAGAAAGATCGTAAGATTAAAAAAAAAAAATCCTATTTTTTCTAAGTAAAGTTTGTTACCTAGGTGTGATATATTCCAAGGAGGTAAGTCAGTTACTTAGACTGTAAGCTATTCATAACTTCCTCAAGCCAATAACAGGGAGAGTTAAACAAATCCTAGATTTTATTTTCTACAGCAGGGAGTGGGTCTAAATTTTTCTCAATCACTAAAATGTATGTGACTTATCCAAGTCCTTGGTATCTGAGATTCTTCCTTGAAAATCTGAAGAGAGACAGATTATGTATATATGAAAGAGAGCTAAAATTAGTTCTTCACAACATCAGATATGGACTTACCTAATCATTGTAAACTATTCTATCTATTCATACATGAGAGTTTCTTTGGATGAGCCCTTAGTGTTCTGGATTAATGATTTGGGAATGACCAAAAGCAAACTATAGTCTCTTTCTTGACTCTGTGGCAAAACCCAACCAATTGTGTTTAAGGGTAATAATCATGGCAGACAAATTAGCAAAGACTTCTGACAATATTATTCCAGAATCTTCTTTATACTTGATTGTCCTTTATATTTTACATTTGTTGATTGCTGAAAATACACATTTATCAACAAGTAGGCTTACCTCCTGTAAAATTTGATCATTATGTTTTCTCACACATTTTCATTCCTTATTGTAATACTCAAAACTCCTGCTACTTTTATTCCATTATAAGAAAAGGAAACTCAAGATTATCTAACCTTTATCCATGAACTATTATTCAGTTAGATTTATTTTAAAACGTCTTTACAATGTTTATATTATTGGTTAGTTAATCATAACTTAAGACTTAAAAAAAAAATCTGTGGGTACATCCTTTGACAGATCCTCCTTCATCCCTAAAATATGACTCTCTGCCAGAGGCAAAATCTGCTCAGAAAGCTGAAATCGACACATTTGCCAAAGCTTGTCAATTAGCTGGAGACAGAAGGGTTACTATACACAAAAATAATAGATAAACTTTTTGGTTGGGCAATAATTTTAGAATTGCTTTAAAATCAACACAGGTTGTTGATCTCATGTAAGAACAGTCAATGCATTAAAGGACTTTGTCTGCTCTAATGCTTCATTAAGAGGTTGAGTATAAGAAAATAACATGAGGTCGGGCCTGGTGGCTCATGCCTGTAATCCTAGCACTTTGGGAGGTCAAGGCAGGTGGATTACCTGAGGTCAGGAGTTAGAGGCCAGGCTGGCCAACATGGTGAAACCCCCATCTCTAATAAAAATACAAAAATTAGCCAGGCGTGGTGGTGGGCACCTGTAATCCCAGCTAGTCAGGAGGCTGAGGCAGGATAATCACTTGAACCTGAGAGGTGGAAGTTGCAGTGAGCCGAGATCA
>NW_012103787.1:980086-1001935 GCF_000951045.1 Mandrillus leucophaeus
AAAGAAAGAAAGAAAGAAAGAAAGAAAAAGAAAATAATATGAAGAGTAGAAGAAATGCCTAGGCTGCTCATCTTGCCAGACAGCCCTTCATCACCAAAATCCTAGTTATCAGGGATAACTAACAAGGAAAATCCTTGAAGAGCTCAAAAAGGCAGTTATAATTGACATGGTTTTGCTCTGTGTCCCCATCCAAATCTCACCTTGAATTGTAATCCCCATAATCCCCAGGTGTCCGGGGTGGGACCAGGTAGAGGTAATTGGATCATGGTGGTGGTTTCCCCCATACTTTCCTTGTGATAGTGAGTGAGTCTCACAAGCTCTGATGATTTTATAAGCATTCGGCCTTTCCCTTACATGCCCTAGTTCTCTCTCATGCTGCCTTGTGCAAAGGTGCTTTCTACTGTGATTGTAAGTTTCCTGAGGCCACCCAAGCCAAGTGGAACTGTGGGTCACTTAAATCTCTTTTCTTTATAAAGTACCCAGTCTTGGGTATTTCTTCTTAGCAGTGTGAGACTGGGCTAACATATTAATATACCAGCATTTGGCTCCAGAGTCATAAAATGGATACTGGGAAAAATACAAATGCAGGTCCCATAAGAATAATCTTCAAAGATGGCTGCTTAAAAACACAGGAGTATCAAAAATCAAAGTGTACAACTCTAAACAAAATTGCTCACAATAGTCAAAGTAGCTATTACACTCAGTAAACATTGGTGGAAACACTTTGTTATGAGGCTGTGTATGTTGGATATTGCATTAGTCACTAACACAATTTTGTAAAACTGTAAAGGTGGGATGTAGAAAAACCTCAAACTTCAGTTCCCCCTTGATAACCTTCAAATAGAGTTCATGTATCTTGAATGGCTTTTGTACATGTGCCTGTCATTGTTTCCTTATTTTTAGGATAAATTGAAGCCTTTCATTGCCTGAGAGTTCTAAAGTGATAAACAATATGGTTGTATCTGTATCCGTGGGTTCTGCATCTGCAGATTCAAACAACCATGGATCAAAAATATTTGGCACAAAATTCTACAAAGCTTCAAAAAGGAAAACCTGAATTTTCCATGTGCCAAATATTATGCCAAATTCATGTGGATGAAATGATGTGTAGGCATTGTATTAGGTATTATAAATAATCTGGAGATAATTTAATGCATACAGGGGGATATGAATGGAATGTATGCAAATACTACATGATTTTATATCAGGGACTTGAGCATGCATGGATTTTGGTATCCACTGAGGGTATTGGAAGAAATCTGCCACAGGTATACCAAGACTTGGCTATACTTGATATTTTGTTACCAGTTCAAGGAATTTCAACCTGTCCCTTGGGTACTCCTAGTGAAAGTTACCCTTTTTTAATTGAAATGATGTAATAAAAGCTTTGCAATTTTGAGAGAAGTAGACAGATCAAATATAACTCTACAATGAAAATAGCAAAACTCTCAGAAATTTTCCAAATTTCACGCATTAAATTATTATTGGATTAATAACAACGAGAGCAGCTCCTTCTGGGTATCATCAATTCTCTCCTTTGGAGATAGTAACAGGCAAGATCATATGTCTTGTGATATCATCTCAATTTTTATACACCACATTGTTGCAAGATCTGGCTAAAATTTGCAGGGTACTCAAGCCATGTACTCAGGGCTGTTATCAACAGATATGAGAAGGCTTTTCTCAATAACTTTTCATGACTTAAAACCTGGAGACCTCCCTTACTGAATGAGGCATCAGAGATGGACAGATCTTACCCTCTGATAGAAAAACTCCATTATATACAATTAACAATAAATACAATAGTAAGTTTTCAAGGTGTTGTCATCTCCCAATCAAAAGGGCTTAAACCTTCTTTGAATCATTGGAAGATAATTTCTTCTGGAGTCTTCAAGCTGAGGTTGATTCGAAAACCTCTAGAATTATATGGTCTTCATAAAGAGATACACTCCATCCAAGACCCCTGGACCAAGTCAAAAACTTTATGAGATGTAGATGGCTTCAACTTAAGATTCACAAACTAAAACTACCAATTGTCACATTTTATTCTGCATTCTTTGGCTTTTTATTTTCTTATTTTTCTCCTTTCCTTTCTTCTTGTGTTAAGGGAAACTTTTATTTTGTTAACTATAAAGCTAGCCTATATTCTTAATATTGCCTTTTTTGCCTCTTTAAACACTCTTTGATATGAGTTCAGTACTTGGCTACAGCTGGCATGTGAATTAGCTATCTCATGCAAAAAACTGTTGAGTTTGTACACACGTTTTTGAGAAACACCAGCTTTCTTTAAAGTAGTTAGTTGTAATAAATCAGTTGATGTCCTGGTTAACTGGATTCAACCTATGCATAAGTTTACAGATGGAAAACACAATAGGCTAATCATCTATATATCTAAAAATTTTATCACATCACTTATAGAAAAGTAGATGACTTTCCTCAATAAAATATGACTTGAGGACCTCATGTGTGAACTAGCTTTTGTAACTGAACTTTTAAGAAATAGAACTTGGAAGAGAAAGAGAGAACAGATGGTGTATATTTGGAGCCTGTCTCATTTTCTCACAGATCTCACAAGTAAGGCTTCTCTTTGGCTTTAGATCTTCCTAATGATCTCTCTATTACAAGTTTAATTGCCTGGCACAGGAACATTTTGAACGAGTGGTGTCATAACATCACAACACTGTTTAACAATCCTACAGGGAGTATTTGACCAATTACAGATCATTGTATGATTTCAGATGTCCAATATTAGACGTGTGACACAAAAGCCAACTGGCCTCTACTTGTTTTTGGGCACAAACTTGGGAATCTAATTTCTTTCCTCAAGACATTCCCTGATATCAACCAGGGTACATTTTGCACCATCAGTTTACACTCTTATTAAAAATAAATTATTAAATAACTTATTCAGAAAGACAAAAATGGGTCTTGATTTGCAAATCAGTATCTAACAATTCACGAGATTTTGGATTATTTTTTGTTCTAATCAAGCTCATTATTCATGCTTTGCAAGAGGCTCACAAGGTAGGATGAATCCCATGTGTTATGGTTTAGCGAAGATCAATGCCACCAAGACTATAAAACACCTTTTCTGTGAGATTTATGAAGTTGAACAAGCAGTGGTTCATAGGACAGTCACTTTAGGTAAAATTTCAAAAAGATCTAAAAGGTAGATCTTCAGTATCTTCATCTGTGCTGAACAGCAGCTGTCATAGTCAGTAATGCAACTAAATGAATAATTGTGTGTATGTATATGTACACAATAAGGAAACCTGGCACATGAAAATTTAAATAATCACACCAAGAAATTTGATGTGAGAGCAGGACATTTCATGTAGTAAATATCTGGATAACTCATGATGCCATATGTTAATGATACATAATTTGCTTCAGGTTCTAGAATGATCACAAGGGAAGACAATAATGTCTGAATCTATCTAAACGCAAAGATCTTTTTGTATTAACATAACTTTGCTTTTCCACTGTCTCTATCAACATGACTGCATTATTGCCAGAAACTCATACCAAGAGTGAAAAAATGTTGAGAATAATTTTACTGTTTGTTCTATAAATTCTGTCCCCCTACATAATCAAACTGTTCAACTCTGAAAAATGTATTATCAAATCAATGTTTTCTTTCTGAGACTATTTAAGCCATCAAAATAAAATTCTTCCTGTGCTGTACCCTGTTAATTCTAAACCATTATATCATGATTCCTCCACAAACTCCTAGAGTGAGTAATTCACTTTAAGTCAGACCACAAAACCTCATAAATATTCCAACTTTATTCTCCCTCTCTCTGAGATGCTACTAAAATCTGAAAAAGTAGTCCTGTTCCCTAACTCAATAATAATGAACTCAAGGTTTTCCTATCATTTGGCTATTGTGCTTGTATTATCATAACTGGTATTCAGAGGCATTTAGCTGCTCCATAATGAAAACAAACACATTCATCCTTGATGCTAATTTATGATAAATTCTTCATTTTATGTTTCACTAATTTAGACCAATTGTCTTACATGTAGAGTAACAGAAAAAAAAAAAAAACCCTAACAAATTGAGCATTTACTATGTTCAAGACGCTGTTAAGCACTGTGTAACACATTTGTATATCTCAGAAACATCTTTGTAATATAGCTATTACTTTATTTATTTACAGGTATACTAACTGAGGCTTTGGAATAAGTGAGTAGATCAAAGTTAGTGAAAGCATAAGTATAGGGGTTGGAATTTGAATTCTATGACTTCTAAATTTCCGTGGATCTATAATTTAAATATACTGAATAGAAAATAAATTCACAAATGGCCCTCAGTGTGGTTTTTTTTTAATTCATCAGGGAGGAGGAAAAATTGAGAAGCCCCTCAGGGAACACTTTTCTGAAGAGAGATTGGATTGTGTTTGAAAAGAAGGGCCAGAACTTATGTGAGAAATTTCATGTGTCCTCTTTTAAATATCATATCTGATATAGTTTGGATATTTCTCCCTGCCCTAAGCTCATGTTGAAAGGTAATCCTCAGTGTTGGAGGCAGTGCCTGGCATATGGTATTTGTGCCATGGGAGGAGATTTCTCACACCTTGATGTTTTCCTTGCAATAATGAGCAAGTTCTCCTGAGATCTGTTTGTTCAAATGTATGCGGTATCTTCTCCCACTCTTCCTATCCCCACTCCTGCCATATGAGACACCTTCTCACCCTTTATCTTCCATCATAATATAAAGCTTCTGGAGGCCCTTACCATTTACTGGACAGATGCCAGCACCATGCTTCCTGTACAGACTGCAGAACCATAAGCCAATTAATCTCTTTTCTTTTTAAATTACCTAGCCTCAAGTATTTCTTTGTAGCAATTCAAGAATAGCCTGACATAGAAAATTGATACTGAGGAGTGGAACATTGCTATAAGATACCTGAAAATGTGGAAGCAAGTTTGGACCTGGGTAATGGGTACAGGTTAGAAGAGTTTGGTGGGTTCAGAAGAAGATAGAAAGATGAGTGAAAGTTTACAACTTCTTACAGACTTGTTAAATGATCACGACCAAAATGCTGATAGTGACATGCAGAGTGAAGGCAAGGCTGATGAGGTTTAAGATGGAAATGAGGAACTTATGGGGGACTAGAGCAAAAGTCATGTGTATTATGCCTTAGCAAAGAATTCTGCTGCATTGTGTTTATGCCTTAGGGATCTGTGGAAGTTTGATCTTAAGAGCAATGACTTAGGGTATTGGGAGGAAGAAATATCTAAGCAGTAAAGTGTTTCAGAAGTGACATAACTGCTTCTAACAAGCTATGTCAGATGTGGGAGCAAAGAAATGATTTAACATTGTTTAATATTTAAAGAACAATAAAAATTTGGAAAATTTGCAGCCTAGCCATGAAGCAGAGTAAAAGAAAGCATTATCAGGAGAAAACTTCAAGTGGGCTGTGGAACATTCCTTAGCGATATTAGCATGACTAAAAAGGAGCCATGGGCTAATATCCAAGACAATGGGGAAAAGATCTCAAAGACTTTTCACAGAACTTCTAGGCAGCCCCTCCCATCACAGACCCAGAGGCCCAGGAAGAAAGAATGGTTTTAGAGGTCCGGTCTGGGGCTCTGATGTCTGATGCAACCTGAGGACACTGCTCCCTACATACAGGCTTCTTTGGCACCAGCCTTGGCTCAAAGGGTCCCAGGTAGAGCTCAGTCCACTGCTCCAGAGGGTGCAAGCCTTAAATCTTGGGAGTGTCTATGTGGTGTTAACTTTGCAACTGCATAGATTGCAAAGGTGAAGGAAGCTTGTCAGTCTCTACCTAGATTTCAGAGGATGTATGAGAAAGCCTGGGTGCACAGGCAGAAGACTACTGTGGTAGTGGAGCTCTCACAGAGACCTCTACTAGAGTAGTTAAAAGAGGAAATGTGGGGTTGGAGTCCCCACACACAGTCTTCTCTATAGCACTGTCTAGTGGAGCTGTAGGAAGGGTCCACTGCCCGTCAGACCACAGAATGATAGAGCCAGCAGTTTGCAACCTCAGTGTGAAAAATCCACAGAGGCAAAGCTGCCCAAGGGCTTAGGAGCACAACTTTTACACCAGCATGCCCTGGATTGAGACATGGAATCAAAAGGAGATTACTTTAGAGCTTTAAAGTTTAATGATTACTCTGCTGGGTGTTGAACTTGCATGGGGCCTGTAGCCCATTTCTTTGGCCAAATTATCCCTTTTAGAACATTCATGTTTACCCAATACCTGTAATCCCATTGTACCTTGGAAGTAAAAAAAAAAAATGTTTTTTATTTTACAGGCTCATAGATGTAAGGAACTTTTCTCTAGATGAGACTTTGGACTTGGGTTGGTATTTTGAATTAATGTTAGAATGAGTTAAGACTCATTAAATTTGGGACAAAAATGAAGGACTCATCTTGGGGACAATTGGAAAGGTATGGTTGTATTTTGCAGTGTGAGAAGGACATAAGATTTGGAGAACCAGGAGCCAATGATGTAGTTTGGATATTTATCCCCACCAAAATCTCAGATTGAAATACAATCCTCAGTGTTGGAGGTGGGGCCTGGTAGGAGGTGTTTGGGTAACAGGGGTGAGTCTCCCTTGGCTTAATTCTGTCTAAATGATAGTGAGTGAGTTCTCATGATTTCTGATTGTTTAAAAGTGTGAGGTGCCTCCACCTTCTCATTCTTGCTTCCATTCCTGCCATGTGAGATGTCAGTTCATCCTTTGCCTTCTCCCGTGGTTGGAAGCTTCCTGAGGTCCTCATCACAACTTAAGCAGATGCCAGCGCCATGTTTCCTGTGCAGATTACAAAGCCATGAGCCAATTGAAACTTTTTTCTTTGTAAATTATCCATCCTCAGGTATTTTTTGTAGCAATACAAGAATGGACTGATGCAATACCCAAAGCAAAACATACCATAAATCATTTTATATGAAAATGTTAAGTGGGCAGGATTCCATCTTTAAAATCTATGGACATATAAAATTGAATGTTACACACATATATATATCCATATAATGTCATATATATATGTGTGTGTGTGTATATACACACACACACACACAGAGAGAGAGAGAGAGAGAGAGCAAGAGAAAGATACAACCATTGGCTAAACAGAAAAATGTTTGTGTCTATCATGGCAATTAGTTTAGTATAATTCATTATATAAAATTTAGCCATATGTAATGTTCTTAAATGGTTAACTGGAAAATATTTGCTAGCAATATAAATATATATATATATGACCTTTAAAGACATAACAGTGTGAAACAAATGGGTCCAGAACAGTGTTTGTTCTTCCAATCTAGCATAAGATGATGAATTTCAAATTAATATAGTCACTTTTATCAGGTGGAATAAGGAAAGCATGGGTCAAAAAACAATGTTGATAGCTTTGGCCTGGGGGTGGGAGAAACAGGCATAGACTATAAAGTAAGTGTTAAATAAAATACGAATTGATTTCCTAAATGAAAATAACTTTTAATGAATCTTCCAACTGATTTAGGATATAAGACATGAAACTGGAAAGTGATAAATTGCCATAGAAGAGTATATGTAAAATGTAAAATGACTAAATATAAAAATAGCATGATAGTTATATACACGTTATAAATATTAAAAATAGTATACACTTAAAAGTGTGATAAGCTTGCTCCACTCTTTCCTGCTAAAATACTCTTCTAGGATTTTTTAAGTGAGAGGATTGAATCGATCCAAACACTGAGAAAGGACGGCATTTATCACACTCTTTCAGACTCCCCAGCTAGGATAAAGCCAGGAAAAAGTTCAACAGCCAAATGGAGTTGTTCTCTAGTGTGTGCTCAAGTCAATACTGTCAAACCTCTCCTAACTCATCCCCACTTCCTATGACACTAGAAGATCTCATGCACATTTGAAGAAAGGTGAAAGTCCTTCTTATCAGGTGCCAGCATAGGTGGATGTAGCTCTGACTGAAGGAGATTAGACTCTTCATAACTGGAAAGATATCCAGGCAATGACATCTCCAAAAAAATGAGTTACGCATATTTATGTTCTGAAATATCGATTTATTAAGTATCATTCACTGAAAATCAAGTTTTTATATTTTCTGTGACCTTCCTTAAAGTTTACAATTGCCAAGCACACATAAAAATACATTTTTAAACTTGAAAATTAAAACAATAAAGTGGATTTCATATGCTATAATATATGACACGAACCAAGCAAACAGATGGAATAAACAGTAGGCAGATAGAAGTTTAAAAATCTTATTTGATTAGTCCAAGTAATGCCATCTGACATCCAGTGGCAAAACTATAGAAAACTGTATTTTCTGAATATCTCCATGGCAAATAACATATTTATATATGTTATTTATAGATACATATGGCAATAACATATTGAACAATGAGGTTTTCTTTCTGATTCTGTCAATTCCGACACTTTGGTTGATACCTACTTCTCTTCCCCAGAAATTAAGCCCAGTAATGTAAACAAAATGTCTTACATGACAAACCCTTGTTAAAATTATGCTTAGAAAAATAAGGCTAATATTGGCACAAATCAACTGTAAAAAGAGTAAAAAGTGAAACTCCCATATGGTTACACAGACAAGAGTAAAACCATATCATATTATGCATTCTTTATAATGGTTTCAATCTGATACTAATCATTAAAAGAGTCCTAATTATCAAATCACTTTTGCAATTCCAACAGAATATCAAAGTTTAAAGCAAAACATGTGCATATTTCCAATGTTGTTAATTGTTCTCCTTAGATTTAGTAGTAGAAACTGAAGAGATGGAATATTATATCTTAGGAGTAATTTTAATTATATGTGTTCTGTGATATGCTGAAATAACACAGTTAATTTATTAAGGATATATGAATTATTTTAAGGATTTCATAATGCCTATCTCTAGATTATAGTAATTCTACACTACTTAAAAAATATATCTACTATAACTCACTTGAGTCTCCAACTTTATAAAATTCAGTCTTTAGCCTGATATTCAAGGTTGATTAATGTTTCATCTTACCTTTATTCTCCAAACACAATTTTAAATATTCTGTTCCATAAATCTGGCAGCGAAAAAACCTACGAATATTAAAAAATACCGAGCTTGCTATTTTTTTTAATTAATAGAGGATATGATTATCATAGTAGTTATATGTGTGATCCATGGTATCTAATCTGTAGCTTCATGTATGTTATGATCCTACCAATCCATAAAAGACTAATTAATTCAGAAGTTACTTCTAAGAAACCTACAAGATCTTTATCTCCTACATGACTCCCAACCACCAAACTTGAATTTTCTGCCTTAAGTTCCTGGATTTCAATATGACTTTTACATGTTTTCTTTATAGCATTTTAAATAGCACATTAAAATTATTTGTCATATATCCATGCCTCAAAAGCCTATGAACTCCTTGAGATTTATATTTCTTTTAAACCCAGCATAATGTAATGCTGCATTTTGCAGATTTCTAATAAAATTAATTTTCTTTTTCTACTTCCATATTCAGGTAGTATTAAAATGTTATATAAAGTGAGAATATTAGGTAAGAATCAACCACATATCTCCTACAATTTTTGTATAAATGTACATCTTTAGTAGTCTAATAGAAATAAATTTTAACTTAAGCTATGATCTACCAACTTTCAGTCTGTTAGACACATTTTACTGAAATGAATTTTTGGAAAGTTTCTATCAAAAGGGCAAAAATAAGTATCTTCAGAAGTAGGAAGAAAAAGAAGGAAGACTAATAAAGACAAAAGTTATCTGAGCCTACTCTCTGGCTACATATAATTATCCTGCAAGTCCTTTAGAGAAAGGGTTACTAATAAGTTTTTTATACTGCAACCAATTATATATTTTATGCACAATTTTTTTCATGTTTGTCCTAGATTAAAATCTCCCTGTTAAGAAAACCTCCTGAAAGTGGAACAAGGTCAATAAAATAAAATTTTTGGAAAAAGAGACCTAAAAATTAGAGAAGAAAAAATTTACAGAAGAAATAATACAGGATAATTTTAATGAACCCAAAGATAAAATTCTATATGTTGAAAGGGACCAACGAGCACATAGAACACAAAGACACATGCACACAACCACATTAAAAAAATTCTAATCAGATATAGTGACATTGCAGCACACAAATAAATGATTATAAAAGCTTTTATAAGGAAAACGTTTTTTAAAATTATAACAAAAGTAATAATTCTACTACTAGATTAATGCAAAATTAAATGATGACCAGACTTGAATTATACTTCTCATCAACTACACTGTATACTACAAATCATCAGTAAACAGGAAAAAAGAAAAAAAAATCATAAAAATTTTCACTGTAGAATTATAAAATTAAACTAAGTTACTGAATAATAATGAGGACAATATAAAGACATTTTGTGTACATTAAAAAATTCTCAGGCCGGGCGCGGTGGCTCAAGCCTGTAATCCCAGCACTTTGGGAGGCCGAGATGGGCGGATCACAAGGTCAGGAGATCGAGACCATCCTGGCTAACATGGTGAAACCCCGTCTCTACTAAAAAAAAAAAAAAAATACAAAAACTAGCCGGGCGAGGTGGCGGGCACCTATAGTCCCAGCTACTCCGGAGGCTGAGGCAGGAAAATGGCGTAAACCCGGGAGGCGGAGCTTGCAGTGAGCTGAGATCCGGCCACTGCACTCCAGCCTGGGCGACAGAGCGAGACTCCGTCCCAAAAAAATAAAATAAAATAAAGTAAAAAGTCCTCAAAGACTCGAATTTTCACAGTCTGTTTCTTGGCATGTCAGGCATAATATACTTAAGCAAAATAAGGGTTTACTTATGGAATTGAGTTAATAAAAGATTCCCAAATCAGGAAAGCAGTGTAATGTACGTACCATGGAGACATCTCTGCTGCTCTCCTATTAAGAAGTCAGTTAAGATTATACCAGTATAATGAAAGATTTACAGGAGAAAAATATCCAAAGGAAAGGATATTATATTCAGAATTTGAAATAGGTTAAGAAGGTTTTTAAAAATATGAGAACAAAAGAAAAGACATTTTAATCAGTATTTTAAATAACTTTACATTAACCATATTTACATTGATATAATATTTATACCATTTCTGTTTTCAAATTTAAGATTCAAACTACAGGTTTAATAACATCAGGAATAAGACAAAGAATATTTTATAAAATCTATGATTTAATTCAATCATAACATACACCATTATTTCATTTACCACAAAGAAAGAACACTAATAGCCATAATATGATTAACAACCCATAGTGGAATAATGTGTATTAGAATTGATGAAGAAAAAATTAATAACACTAATTAAGAATTTACTACATGCCAATGTCGTCTAAGTTTTTTCTTAATTTATTAATTAATTCTAATATTCACTCTATAAGTAATGTTCTATTCTTTATTGAATGATTTGTGTGTAATGAATTGTGTTAAAATAAGCTAAACTCTTATTTATTATAACAGAATCTCCAATGGCTTAAGCATATTATTTAGTAAAATGGAGGTAATGAAAAAATACTGCATAAAAAAACTAAAATCCTTTTCTCTGAAGAGGAGAGGTACAATAGATGGGGTAGAATACTATTGATTATCACTATAAAGCTCTTTATTAAATCTTTATTAATTTTCTAATGTTTTTGGGAATTGATTTCATAACAACAAAAATATATCAATTTTAAAATATATTCATTATAATTAAAAACAAATAAAATTGCTAAAACTCTTCTAGAGTTCTCATTTATTGTCAAAACTTAATATAATTACCTAGCCTTTTATTATTTGATTCTTATTTATTTTTCTTATTATTTATTTATTTATTTTTGGAAATAATGTTTTACTGTTTCACACAAGCTGGAGTGGAAAAGCTAGGTCATAGCTCACTGCAATCATGAACTCCTGGATGTGACCAATCGTCTTTAGCCTTCCAAGTAGCTAGGACTGGGACTACAGGCCAGCACCACCATGCCTACTTAATTAAAAAAAAACATTGTAGAGATGCGGTCACCCTATATTGTCATTTGATATTTTAAATTCTCTACCCTCATTATTTTGTTGATAATAACCCAAATTCCTAATGAACAAATGCTTAAACAAGGTTGACAAAGTTATGGTAAGAATGTTACAATAATATCAATTCCATCATTCCCCTAAAGAATTTTCAAATCTTGTATACTGCTCTGCTTCTTGTATCTCCTTATGAAAATTTCTCACCTTGGGTGTTTAAATTTCTTAAAATTATTTTATAACAGATTGACTCCTTGATTTGATGAATGTTTATTCATCTCTAATTTAATTTCATTTTTCCTTTGCCTCTTAAACCCTCTCTCATTCTCAGCTTATGTTTTTTCCCAAGGTTAGCTGGGCATAGTGGCACATGCCTGTAATCCCAGCTACTCGGGAGGCTGAGGCAGGACAATCAGTTGAACCCAGGAGACGGAGGTTGCAGTGAGCTGAGATCGTGCCATTGCAGTCTAGCCTGATCAATAAGAGCGAAACTCTGTCTCAAAAAAAAAAAAAAACAACAACAGAAATAGAAAACAGTTATATTTTTAGAGTTGTCAACTCACCAATCATTAGGGAAATGAAAATCAAAACTATAATGAGATATCATCTCTCTCTAGTTAGCATGGCTAATATTAAATAGTCAGAAGAGCTGATTATATAAATGTTGCTAACAAGAAACAAATGATAAGCGTCTCAGGTGATAGATATGCTAATTACCCTAATTTGATCCTTACACATTACATACATATATCAAAGTATCACCCTGGACCCATAAATATATACAATTATTATTTGTCAATTAACAATAATAAGCACAATAATAAAAATAATCCTTGTTTGAAATAATGCTAAATATGCTAATTGATAACTTTAAAATCTAACAAGTGATCACATTATTTCCAGCTTTAAATTCCATCTCAGTTCTTAAATCAATTTAAGAGAAAATTATTTATTTTGTCCAATCTATAATACAATTTGAATATTCTCAGTTGTTAAAGAAATTATGAGTGTCTGACATGAAGACATGTGAGGATGTGAGGTATTTTTATTGAAACTGAATATGTTATGTATGGTCATTATTCTTTATATGTATCACCCACTTATTTATGTGTAACTGGATAATCCTAAAGCTGCTTTGTTGAAATCATTTAAAAATATGTATTAAATACAACAAGCATCGTTTTAGAGTGTAAATAAATAGCAAACACTGCTGCCTTTCCTGAGAAAAAATAGTATCTTTTCATTCCTTGTATTTAATATTAAGTATAATAGAAAAGGGAAGCAAAAAAAGAAAAAGAAAAAGAAAAACAAATTCCTTTACTTTTAGGGAAAATGCAGTGCATCATAACATACTTAAAATAGTTATCTTCTTATTACTTTATTTAATGAGATCTGAACTGCTTCACTCTGTCTCTCCGGGCAACAAAAAATAGAAATTGTTTATTATGCTCTAAGCCAAGAAAAATATGACTTGTGGGATCTAAATAACAATTGCACTTTAAATTTTTATTTATATCATATGAAATAAAATATAAGTTTCTTTTGAAGAAAGAAAAGTTTTACTAATTTACTAGAAGTTTCCACATCTCTCTGTAAGTCAAGTATTCAAAAATGTTGAAATATAAAACATGAAGGTGATAAACAAGCTATTGAGACTCCTGACTTCATTCTTTAATTTACCAATTGACAAAACTTAATTCATATTTTGAACCATGTCTAAAAAGCATGTATAATTGCTGTGCAGTGTCACTTTTTTTAAATAGCAACTTCAAGTTTTAACTGGTAATAAACATAATAGTTGCAGTGCTTACTTGCTTTTTATAGTCTATACAGTTTCTATAGTCTACATAGGATAGTTTTATATGTGAATGTGTATTTAGAAGTTGTATACAGAATAATATGATGAAATCCATACTTCAGGTAACAGGAAATTTCAAATATCTGTAAACCCGTCTATGATTGTAGTCCCTGGATCAGCTGATATCAACCTATACCAAATACATTAGGAGAATTTTCCAAAGATACTTCATGTTTTGCTATAACAAACAATGTTTCCCACAAATACTGACAGGGTATTTATCTCTCATTGCTCACATGTAATTGAATATATTGCTAGTTGTTGGTGTAAAATAATTTGTGAACCGTTTCTTACTTTTTATTATTTTTATATGAGGTAATATATACAATGTTATAGGATAAACTATGTGAAAGAAAAGTTCTGATTTTAGTATTAGATATGTTAACAATTCTGTGTGTGGCTTTGTCAAACTCATGGCACTTTTCTGGAATTCAGTTATATAACGAACTCCAAGGACTCTTTTATATCTAAAGGTAAAACACAGTTTTAATAGAAACAAATAAATTTTCTAAAATTTTACTCAACTAAACTTGTTTTGTAAAACTGATTTCAAATTTTTTAGAAAGGCATGATTTACATATAATTTGAAAATAGAAAAATAGGAAATAAATTACCTTGCAAATAATATGAATTTCACTTGTAATTGATCAGCACTTAAGAATATATTACTATAAAGAAAATGAAGAATTTATTCAATTCAAACTCAATAGCTTTTAAGGGTTGAATAACAAAATAACAAATGCTGGTAAGGATGTTGACAAAAGAGAACCCTCATGCACTGTTCAGTGGGAATGTTAGTATAGCATTTACAAAAAACAACATGAATATTTCTTAAATAAGAAAATATAGAACTACTGTATAATCCAGCAATCCCACTGCTTGGTATTTATAGAAAATAATGAAAATCAGTATATCAAAGGGACATCTGGACTCCCATGTTTATTGCGGCACTATTCACAATAATAAGACAGAATCAACATTAGTGTTCATCAATGGACACAGATGCATAAAAACAATAGTATGTCAATTTGTGTGTATGTATAGATAGATAGTAGATAGATAGATAGTATATATACATAGATCTCTATCTATGTCTATATCTGTATTGATATAGATAGTTTCTTGTCATTTGTAGCAACATGGATGGACTGGAGGTCATCATGTTAAGCAAAAGGAGCCAGGCACAGGAAGACAAATATCGCATGTTCTTACTCATATGTGGGAGCTAAAAATATTGGCCTCTTGGAGTCAGAGAATAAAATGACTCCTACTAGAGGATGTGAAGTGTGTGAGAAAGGGAATTAAAAGAGATTGGTTAATGGATATGAACAGACAGACAGAAGGAAAAAGTTCTAGTGCTTGATAGTTTAGTAGGGTGACTATAGTTAACAATAATATATTGTACATTTTAAAATAATAGTTAACAACAATATATTGTACATTTTAAAATAAGAAGAGGAGATTTGAAATATTCCCAAAATAAATGATTAATTTTTGAGGTGGTAGATATCCTGTATACCCTGATGTGATCATTACATATTGTATACAGGCATCAAAATATCAGAGTTACCCCATAAAATGTACAAATGTTGTAAATAAATTTAAAAAAATAAAGTGTCAATTTGATGTTGACTTTGGGAAACCATTGATTTATTGTCAACCTAGCTGTGCAATTTAAATAAGAATATCGCAGTTTTAGGTTAGTTTCAGACATCAATTTGTTTTATGTAAAAATAGAAACATGACATGAAGAATGCAGATAGTGAATATAGATCAGTCTTGTCAATAAGAGCTCTAACTCAGAGCAAATGGGTAATTCCTCCCTTGCTACCATGCCTTAATTATAATTGTCACATGTGACAACAAACTGTAGTCTCACTGGTTTTGTCTAGCCTGTTTTTAATTTAAGCATCCCCAAGGTTTTTTTTTTTTTTTTTTTTGCAGCACCTGAGTTATATTAAACACTAGGTAGAATCTGATTGAATAAAATAATTAAATAGGATTACACTTTTTTTGTTGTTTGTTTGGTTTTTTGTTTGTTTGTTTGTTTTTGAGACAGAGTCTTGCTGTTGTCAGCCCAGCCTAGAATACAATGGCGTGATCTTGGCTCACTGTAACCTCTGCCTCCCAGGTTCTAGCAATTCTCCTGCCTCAGCCTCCCGAGTACCTGAGATTACAGGCACCCGCCATCATGCCCAGCTGATCTTTGTATTTTTAGGAGAGATGTGGTTTTACCATGTTGGCCAGGCTAGTCTTGAACTCCTGATCTCAGGTGATCCACCTGCTTTGGCCTTCCAATGTGCTGGGATTACAGGTGTGAGCCACCACACCTGGCCCACATTTTTTTTTTTTTTATAATGGCTAATTGGATTTAAGATGCATTTAAAATTATATCTATCAGATTTTGGCAAAAAACAAAAAGCACAAAGAGGATAAAACTTTTATAGGCACACCTAAATTAAAATATCTATATTTGTGCTGATAAAAGCATTCAGAAAAAATTTTAATCTGCTCTGAGTTTTTACCATTAAATAGAAAAAAGAAGTTTAATTGGCTCACAGTCCCATAGGTTGTACAAGAAGCATGGCTGGACAGGACTCAGGAAACTTATAATTGTGGCAAAAGGCAAAGAGGAAGCAGGCACATCTTACATGGACAGAACAGGAAGAAGAGAGGGGGGTAGGTGCTACACACCTTTAAATGACCGGATCTAGTGAGAATTCACTCGCTATCACGAGAACAGCAAGGGGGAAATCTGCCCCCATGATCTTATCACATCCCACCAGGCCCCGCCTCCAGCATTGAGGTTTGTGATTTGACATGAGATTTGTGTCGGGAAACAAATTCAAGCCATATCATTCTACCCTTGGTCTCTCCCAAATTTCATGTCCTTCTCACGTTGTAAAATATAATCATCCCTTCTCAATAGTCTCCAAATTCTTAACTCATTTCAGTGTTAACTCAAAGTCCATAGTCCAAAGTCTCATCTGAGACAAGGCAGGTCCCTTCCACCTATGAGCCTGTAAAACCAAAAGCAAGTTAGTTACTTCCAACATACAATCAGGGTGCAGGCATTGGGTAATTGCTTCCTTTCCAAAAAGGAGTATTGACCAAAATAAAGGGGCTACAGACCCCAGACAAGTCCAAAACCCAGAAGGGCAGTCATTTATTCTTAAAGTTCCAAAATAATCTCCTTTGACTCTATGTCTCACATCCAAGCCACACTGATGCAAGTGGTGGGCTCACAAGACCTTGGGCATCTCCACCCCTGTGGCTCTGCAGGGTATAACCCCCCATGGCTGCCTTCATGGACTGGCATTAAGTACCTGTGGCTTTTCCAGGTGGATGGTGCAAGCTGCTGGTGCATCTATCATTCTGGGGTCTAGAGGATGGTGGCTTTCTTATCAAAGCTCCTTTAGGCAGTTCTCTAGGTGGGGGACTTTGTGTGGGGACTCCAACCTCACATTTTCCCTCTGTACTGCCTTAGTAGAGTTTCTCTGTGAGGGCTCTGCCCTTGCAACAGACTTCTACCTAGACTCCAGACACTTCCATACCTCCTCTGAAATCTGGGCAGATGCTCCTGATCCTCAACTCTTACACTCTGCACTTGCAGGCTTAAACCCATATGGAAGCCATTAAGGCTTACAGCTTGAACCCTCTGCAGCAGTGGTCTGAGATGTATCTGGGGCCCTTTTAGTCATGGCAAGAGCTTGAGCTGCTGGGAATCAAGAAGTAGTGTCCTGAGGTTGCAGCAGAGCCCTAGGACCCACTTTTTCTCCTAGGCCTTTGGACCTGTGATGGGAGGGGCTGCTGCAAAGGTTTCTGAAATGCTTTCAAGGCATTTTTCTAATTGTCTTGGTTATCAATGTTTGGCTTCTCTTTACTCATGCATATTTCTGTAACCAGCTTGAATTCCTCCCCAGAAACGGGTTTTTCCTTTCTACCACAGAGCTGGGCTGCAAAATTTGCAAACATTTACACTCTACTTCCCTTTTAAATGTAAGTTCCAGTTGCTGGCCATTTCTTTGCTCATGAATATAAGAATAGGTTTCTAGAAGCAGCCAAGTCACATCTTGAATTTTTTTCTTACTTAAAAATTTCTTCCACCAGATACCCTGAATCATCACTCTGAAGTTCAAAGGTTCACAGATTTCCAGGGCAGGTGGTGGGCACAATGTGTCCAAGCTCTATGCTAATGTATAACAAACGTGACCTTTGCTTCAGTTGCCAGTAAGTTTCTCATCTCCATCTGAGACCTTCTCAGCCTGAACTTCATTATCCATATCACTATCAACATTTTGGTCATAAAAATTTAACAAGTCTCCAGGAAGTTCCAAATAGTCCCTCATCTTGTCTTATTCTGAGCCCCCCACACTTCCAGTCCCTTCCTATTACTCAGTTCCAAAGTCGCTTCCACGTTTTCGGGTATCTTTATAGCAATGCCCCACACCTGGTACCAATTTTCTGTATTAGTCTGTTCTTGTATTGCTATAGGTAATTTATAAAGAAAAGAGGTTTAATTGATTCATGATTTCATAGTTTGTACAGCAAGCATGGTTGGGAAGGCCTCAAGAATCTTACAATTATGGCAGAAGGCAAAGAGAAAGGAGGCACGTCTTACATTGCCAGAGCTGGAGAAAGAGAGAGAAGGAGAAGGTACCACACATTTTTTAAACAACTAGATCTTCTGAGAACTCATTCACTGTCGTGAGAAAAGCAAGGGGAAAATCTGCTCCCATGATCCATTCACCTCCCTCCACGCTCCTATTCCAACACTGGGGATAGCAATTCTACATGAAATTTGGGTAGGAACACAAATCCAAACTGTTACAGGGCTCATTTTACTATAAAAAGTTATCAAAGTTAATTTGACAGCTTGATAAAATGGAAATGATTAAAATTCCATTACTTATATTGTGAGTTAACCAAGATTAGCCAAACTGCAAAGATTGGTGGCATAGTACCCCATAAAACCAACCTCACTTATGAGACTTATGACACTATTTGCAAGTTTGGGGGGTTTCCAAAACCACCTTCAGTTTTGATAATTCTCTAAAAGTTCTCACAGAATTTGCTAAAAGCTGTTATAGTCATGATTGCAGTCTATTATGGAGAAATGACAAAACATAATTTTAGCCAAGAAAGAAATGCATAGGGCAGTCCAGGAAGGGTCCAAATGCATTTTCCAGTCATCCTTTTCCTCTGGAGTGATGGAGGTGATAATTCCTCCTGGCCATAATGTGTCACAATACTCACAGAATATTGACAACCAGAAAAGCTCACCCAAATCCTTTGTATTAAGATATTTTATTGGGGATCAGTCATACATCACATGCCCATATGGATGATCTTTAGCCTCCATACCCTTCCAGAGATCAGGCAAATATATACGATCAGTAGTTTCTTTGACAATCAGAACTCTCTGGTGGCCCTATGTCCCCAACATAAATCATAGTCTTGGACCATGTAGTAACCAACACCCCCAGGCAAACAAAGAACCTTATATCAGAGAGATTGGAGAGGATACTCTATGGGCCTAGAGATCACTTATCAGTGACCATTGATAAAGACCAAATTTATCCTTGTGTAAGGCTAGTCACTACACAAGAGTCAAAACTGTTTCTACGGTGATAGAATATTATTAGATTAATTGCTGTTAAGCAATTTTATACTTGTAGGAGCAAGAAAAAATATTTGATGAGCATTTTAACAACATAGGCCCAATAGAAAGAAAAAGAAACATTTAGATGTGATATGTCATCAACTATTGCCAAGAAAGAATAATTTAGAAATTGATGATCAATATAAATCAAGAAAATAGTTGAGCTGAGCCAAATTTATTTTATGCAGTTTCAGGAATTTTCCCACAATCATCTGAGCACTTTTGAAATTCTAATTGTAGCTGTACACATGTAACATTTCTGATATCTTACCTAAAAATATGATAGCCAATAAAAGAAATTATCTCATGTGTAAAATGATGTACAAACCTTGCACTGCTCAGAGCCATTCAAATTCAGAGGCAGCCTGTTCTTCAATCATTCCTTAGTACCTAAATATGCAGTGCACTTCTCTGGACCTCAGAATGCTAATTTCAGAAGTATGGCATAAAATGATTTGTATATAGAAATATCAACATCTATGATAAACGGTTATGGCATAATTCATACTAATAGTATAAATTTGAATAGCTACTTTCTGATAAATTTTTAAATTCTTTTTTATGTAAAATCTTATTGTTTATTTAGACAATAAGTAAAAACTACTGTCAGAAATAGATTTTATATAAAAATTGAATTAAATTTGTTTCTGCCTAAATAGTAAAAATGTGAGTTAGAATGATCAGATATTGGTTACTGATTGCTAATAGCTGAGCATACATAACTAAGTAAAACTTTCTAAGCCTCATTTATATTCATTTTCTAAACCATTACTTTGAAACAACATTATTATTGGGAAAACTGAAATTGTACTCCTCATTTATTCTATCAGAGCCTCAGTTGAGACCCTGGACATTTTTTTTTTTTTTTCCCCCACCAAGATTGACAAGTCTCTTAATTTTTTTTTTTTTTCTCCCAACTCTGTTCTTTTCTCTGATCATTACTGATATTAGAATAGTATTATTTCACTGCTTCCACATTGTTTTCAGGTTAAATTTGAAAACTATTGGCTTAGTTTCCTAGTAGCTTTAATATCTTGCACTCAACTACTCCCCAATTTACAAATCAATCTGCATATCTCGTGGGAAAAATCTCACTCATGGAAACTATCTAGATCTAGTCCCTGTTTATTTGTTTGATTCTTTCTCCATCTAGGTTGTAGGTTTCCTTAGGACCATGGTCTATTAGTCACTATGTTTTTGCACTTGGTACACAGTTATTGAAATACAAATTCTTCATATGTATTAAAGCAATTAGCTTTTATGTATCTAGCACAGTTCCTAATACATATTACAGTCTCAAAGCCTTCCTGTTTTGTATCTAGGAAGATTCAAGTGGCCACTGTAAGTGAATCAAGGGTTGGGAATTATAGTAAAGCAATTTCTCTTATTTGATCTTTCTAGCAGTCTTGTAGGTGGAAAAAAAAGATGTGTGCTCCTTTGACTCTGGACCATAGTACATGCTATTCCCTTTGCTAAAGCTGCTTGTTCATCTCCATGTCTCTCTTTCTCTCTGTTCTTTCTTCACTACTTTTCTGTCTCTTCCTTTGTCTTTTCTTCTTCCTTCCTTTATTCCTTCATTCTTCCTTCTTTTCCTTTCTTCTTTCTTTTTTCCCTTTCTTTCTTTTTTCTTGTTTCTTTCCTTTCTTTCTTTTTTTTTTTTCTGTAGGGGAGAAAATATTTGTTTTCTCACCAATCACTAGGTTCATGGCTGAGACCCCTAAAACAAAAGACAGATTAGCAACAACAACAACAACAAAACACACAAATGTATTTAATATAAGTTTTATATGACATAGAAGTTTATGAAATAAAAACCCAAAGAAACAGGAGAACCTGTATTTTTATGGAGCCTCAGGCAGTAATATGATTATTGTAAAATGGAGTTTGATCTAATGGTAATTAAGGGGGAACTTAGCAAGTCCTATTTGTTCACATTCTTTTCTGTGTCTCTGTGTCTCTACCATAAGAGGTAAGGACATTCTTTCCTACCTGGGAGAAGGAGTGCTACTCTGGAATGAGAGTCTTATGACATACTTCAGGGTAAAGTCAGCCAGGTTTTATTACTCATTTCAGGGGAAAAGGGGCAAAGGGGCTTCTTTCTAGTTCCTACGTATGTTCCGTTTTAGGAGAGAAGGGCAGGATAAGGTCAGAATAACCACTTTGCTTCTGCTATTTTCTCAAATACCAATGAGCTGTATTTTGGATTAGCATATCCTAAGTTCCATCACGTAACTGTTTTCTTTCTTTCTTTTTTTCCTTTTTCCTTCCTTCGTTCAATCCTTCTTTGCTTCCTTTCTTCCTGACTTCCTTTTTTTTTTTTTTTTTTTTTTTTTT
>NW_012103787.1:1007345-1007947 GCF_000951045.1 Mandrillus leucophaeus
TACGGTGATAGAATATTATTAGATTAATTGCTGTTAAGCAATTTTATACTTGTAGGAGCAAGAAAAAATATTTGATGAGCATTTTAACAACATAGGCCCAATAGAAAGAAAAAGAAACATTTAGATGTGATATGTCATCAACTATTGCCAAGAAAGAATAATTTAGAAATTGATGATCAATATAAATCAAGAAAATAGTTGAGCTGAGCCAAATTTATTTTATGCAGTTTCAGGAATTTTCCCACAATCATCTGAGCACTTTTGAAATTCTAATTGTAGCTGTACACATGTAACATTTCTGATATCTTACCTAAAAATATGATAGCCAATAAAAGAAATTATCTCATGTGTAAAATGATGTACAAACCTTGCACTGCTCAGAGCCATTCAAATTCAGAGGCAGCCTGTTCTTCAATCATTCCTTAGTACCTAAATATGCAGTGCACTTCTCTGGACCTCAGAATGCTAATTTCAGAAGTATGGCATAAAATGATTTGTATATAGAAATATCAACATCTATGATAAACGGTTATGGCATAATTCATACTAATAGTATAAATTTGAATAGCTACTTTCTGATAAATTTTTAAATTCTTTTTTAT
>NW_012103787.1:1012548-1015444 GCF_000951045.1 Mandrillus leucophaeus
AGGCGCCCGCTACCACGCCCGGCTAGTTTTTTGTATTTTTTTTAGTAGAGACGGGGTTTCACCATGTTAGCCAGGATAGTCTCGATCTCCTGACCTTGTGATCCACCGGCCTCGGCCTCCCAAAGTGCTGGGATTACAGGCTTGAGCTACCGCGCCCGGCCCCTTCCTGACTTCCTGTCTTTCTCTTCCTTTGTTGCCAATTTTGTCTTTTCCATTATACTGAAAGATGTTACCTTATCAAGGAAATTACCTCTGACTCTTCAAACTGGTACTGCATGCCCTTTTTATGTAGTCCTATAGTTGTCCCCAAATCACGATGGTTCATCTTACCATTTTTCAACTTTTCAATGATGCAAAAGCAGCAAGCATTTAGTAGAAACCATATTTCAAATTTTGGATTTTGACATTTTCCCAACTATAGACTATTATGTGTGTTCTGAACATGTTTAATGTAGGCTAAGATAAGCTACAATGTTCAGTAGGTTGGTTGCATTTTCAGTTACAAGATTTTCAACTTACATTGAGTTTATCAGGATGTAATTCCATCGTAAGTCAAGGAGCATCTGTTTTTTTCATTAACTTGTACTTTTTCATATTTGTTTTGTATTTATTTTTCCCTATTAGAATATAAATTTCTTCCAATATTAATTATTTACCACAAAATCCACACTCTTCACCATGACTTCAGGAGCTACCATCAGTCTCTCCAACATCGGTTTGATCCACTAATTTCCCTGAGCGCCACGCTCTAGCCACACTTACCTTCCATTTATTACTGAAAAGAGATAGGCTTGTTTCAGCCTCCAAGTCATTGGTTTTTTGGATGACTTTTTTCTTAAGTTGTCCTTTTAGCCCTCATTCTTACCTTTACTTCTTTTTTTTTTTCTCCGAGACAGAGTCTTGCTCTGCCATCCAGGCTGGAGTGCAGTGGTGCAATCTCGGCTCACTGCAACCTCCATCTCCTGGATTCAAGCAATTCTCCTGCTTCAGCCTCCCAAGTAGCTGGGATTACAGGCACTCATTACCATGCCTGGCACTTACCTTTACTTCTTATTTCAAACGTCACCTCCTCTTAGAGGCTTTGCTAGATGACTAAAGTAGCAGCTTCTTTAACACTTCACCTAACTCGTTTCATATTTTTTTTCAAATTTCTGTGTTTTCCTTCTTCTAGCCATGTATTTACTTTTTAATTTTTTCATATATTTACAGCCAGTAATTTTCCTCAGAGCATGAACTTATTTGTCCTACTTGAAATCATAACTTCAGTGCCAAGGCAATGCTTATATACAACTTCTATTATAACAACATTTTTCTGAATACATAAATTAATCTCTGTGTAATTCTAAATAAATAACAATATGTTAGCCCATTTTCTGTTGCTGACAGAACACAATAGGCTGGGTAATTTATAAAGAAAGAAGTCTATTTTAGTGTACAGTTCTGGAGACTGGAAAGTCTAAGAACACAGCACTGGCATTTGGTGTGGGCCCTCTTGATGTGTCATAACATGGCAGAAAACATCACATAATGAGAGGGTAAGAGCTTGCCAGCTCAGGTTTCTCTTTCTCTTCTTATAAAGCCACCAGTTCCATATGAGGGCCTTAGCCTGATGACATTATCTACCTCCCAAAGACTCCGCTTCTAAATACCACCAACGTATACATTTGAAGATTAAGTTTTCAATATGTAAAATTTGGGGAACACGTTAAAACCATAGCAAATGTAGGGACTAAAAGAAATGTAAAATTGAAAGCAAGTTTATATGTATACCTTATTTCTCTGAACATGATATCACTGTTGCAATGCTGTAATAATGAAGTATCCTGCATTGTGGGGACTTACATACTTTATTATGGAATCATGGAATTATAATTAGAAATCATTTAGAGAAATGTTCAGTATAGTTCCTAATGAAATTAATCTTGTTTATAAATCCACAATTAGCAAGGCCAACACTATAACCCAGGCTTTCTGGCTTTTATGTTTGTGATCCAACAACAACATTTATAACACCAACTAAAAAATGATAGAGTAAAAAATGTAGCTCTTACCATCATCTTGTTTTTGTTCTCTGTATTAATAACTGAAATTGTGGATGAAGAACCAAAGGGTTAGACAGTAGCCCACCAGTTCCAGATACTTGATATTTTAAATTATGTTGCTGCCCTTATAATGTTTAGGCCACTTTTCCACAGTAGTATATTTTCTATTTCATTTCAATTTTTCATTCCTTTCCCTGTTGTAAACGTCAAACACGAAAGGAATGCATAATCCTTAATAGAAACAGAGAGTGGGAAAGTATTACAAATTTATCTTTACAAGGATCACTCTCCATTCTTTTCCTTCTTTGTATCGTTGGCAGTTTATGAATTGTAGTGCTGGTGATTAGCAATATATGATACTAGGTTCGTGTGAATGTTTTGCTCTCTTGATAGCCTATATGCCACTTCTATTTTAATTTCATTCCCTGAGAAAATCCTTTTTATCTGATTCAAGGAAATGTACTTTGTACATGTACTATAATCCTTTAAATCATATGTCAAATGCAAAATATGATCATTCACTTACAATTGTTCATATGCACGATGATTATTATGAAATCAACGGAAAAACATTTTGTGTATTAGCTTTATGGTACTGCAAGTCAGTAACATATGTATTTTGACATTATTGGTAGAGTAGTGAGTTACAATGAAATTCTTTGTGTATTTTACTGCATTGTGTTCTTTAACTATTACCAAGTAGTAGAAAAACATTCTAAAAGTTTAAGCAGTGATGACAAAAACACTAGAGTAAATCCAATAACTAAAAAGATTTGTCAGAAAATATAAATAATGAACTTTAATGATTTGGGCAATCTTTTAGTCTTAATTTAGCTTTCCTTTTAAGCTAGTCC
>NW_012103787.1:1017126-1019601 GCF_000951045.1 Mandrillus leucophaeus
AATAAATTTTATATCGATACAAATAATCAAAAGTATTAGCAGCTCTTCCCTAAAAAGTGAATATAATTCCTTGGAAATGATTAAGATTATAAAATAATTTGGAAGACAAGGCTGCTAGTGACTGTAAAGCATTGTTTCCTTCTTCTGAATAAAGAAGATAAAAATATAATCCATTAATATGACTGTGGAGAGGGAAAAGGAAAGGAACAGAGAAGTCCAGGTTTAATAAGTCATTATAATATTTTAAATTGGAAAGTAGGAAAGAAACTCATGGGGGAAGATGAGATAGGTAGAAATAATCACCCAGGAGGCCTTAACATTCAGACTGACCAATTGAAACCTGATTTTAAGGGAGAATACAGGTCACTGTAAAGACATGTGTAACACAGTCAGTGTGATATGCAGTAATGATTAATTTTCCCATTGTGAATGGTTGGGTGGGGGGTGAAAAGACTGCAGGATAGAAGGCTAATAAGGGGGAGCTGCTGGTTCACAAGTTAAGTGTCTTGGGATCAACTGGTTAGGAGTGTCACAACCTTCTGAACATCAGGAAACAGTCACCCAGGGAGTGTGCAGAAATCAAACTATTTGATCATTATCTGTACTACCTATAAAGCACTTTTTAGACAAAGAACAGTATGTGAAAACACTTGTCAGTGCATTTTCTTAAATGGCTGATTTTGTGTGTCTGTGTAATATGGAAAAAATGTAAAAAATAACTAAGTTGTTTTTGGAATAATAGAATTGAAATCTTCTGTATTTATAAGTAAAAATCGATGTTCATTGGCACCTTTCTCAGCCATAAACATGAACAAAAGTCACTTGTGAGGAAGGTGTTGATAAGACTGCCCTGGATCCATAAGACATTCCTCTCCAAGGATGTTTATCTTGCATCTATCATATAACTAGTGCTTTGAAATTTTCTTGATCTGATCTGGATTCTTGCCCAGATTAAGAAAACGCCCAGAAAAGGGAGAGATTGAGGTGTACAGTTAATGTAGGAATAAGCTACATGTTCCTGGTTAACTGTCATAAATATTGTAAAGACAGAATGAAAGTAAGTTAATATCAAATATAAATATTTATCTACCTAATAATTAAGAAGTTATAAAGTAATATATGTGTTACATATATAACCTGAATAATTCACACAAATGCATATGATAAAAGTAGATAACTGATTGTACTTGGAAGAATCCAAGTATCTCTTAACTAGAATTGACTGGATGTTTGCCTTTAAGTTCTAATGTATAATTTATTTCTGGTTTCTTGCCATTTTCACCTCACTTATATTTTGCTAAACAAAATCAAAATAACAACAACACTACCTGCACAAATAAACAAAAAACCCTGAGTTTATTTTAATGTGATTTTTAAGGAAAAATATTATTACAACAACTTTATCTATTCTTATTGTGTATGAAAGGCTAGAAGCAATGCACTTTATTTTACTCCAGGAGATAAAGGCAAAATAATAAATAACACAAAAAATGACAAAATACCCAGCTTGTTATCTAAAACTGCCTAGGACTTCTAGGCATACATAGTTCTCAAAACAAATTTTAATTCTCCACAGATGCCAAGGAAAAATGTGATTCTGAATGGATGGATTTCATTATTAAAATAAAGTGTACTAGACAAAGAAGGAAAAAAGAATAAAATTAATGGATAGATGTGACTAAGGAAATTAAAGTTTGTTAATAATTTTTTCAAGTCACCTATGACCTGAAAGAATAAGTATTTCTTTTCCATTATCAATGGCATTTTAAAAAGTTTGTAGAAAGATTTTGAAGGAAGGCGATTTATATATGTATTTATTGTTTTCTCAATACCTCATCTGTTTTATAGAGATAAAATTAGATTAATATGAGCTGTATTATTTTTTGCCAAACCAAACAAAAACAAACTGCAACATCAGAATATGTGGGCTCTAAACGGTGTTTGGTGGAAGTAAGGAAAATAAATTTAACACATTTTTAAAAGTCTAATAATATTTTAAAACAGAAGAGAGGTTGTGAATTCAATGTTGATATCTATATGCATTTTAGATCATTTGTTAGTTATAATTAATTTTTCGTATTCATTTATTTATTTAGGTGCATAGCAGGAAGTAACACGGTTGTATTACTCTCTTCTAGATGGTTGTTTTGACAGTGCAGTAAAATGAAGCATCCCAACGCAGCTCCAGAGCACAGAGCTCCTTGTGTTAACCCCTAATATCCAAGCTCCTTCTGCCTCCATTTCCCTTTGTTACTTCTTCCTCTTACTACAATTAACATGGCTATAGGTTTTACGATTGTTTTCTGAGGACACTTCCTACAATGTAGAAAAGCAGAAATACTAACCCAGAACCTTATCCACCATTGTACCATCCCAGATATTTGGTAGAAATTTTTGGTAACAGTAATTATGATAATAACAGTTTACCAAAAAGTGTAAAGGAAATATGACTGGTTTAACAAACTGTTTTATAAA
>NW_012103787.1:1021776-1022969 GCF_000951045.1 Mandrillus leucophaeus
AACTAAAAAGATTTGTCAGAAAATATAAATAATGAACTTTAATGATTTGGGCAATCTTTTAGTCTTAATTTAGCTTTCCTTTTAAGCTAGTCCACTGTGTGTCTTAAAGTAAAAAGGAAAAAGAAAAAGAAAAGCTAAAAACATATATGATATTCCAAAATAATACTGAAGTAAAAATGAGTGTGCACTCTCTCTCTCTCTCTCTAAGAACAGAACAATGATCTGTCTCCCACCCCACTCCAACCATAGGAAAAGGCATTGTTTGGCTCATTTTTCTATCATTAGTGTTTTAGAAATGCATTGTGCAGAGAAGTAGCAGATTGCTGGTAATCTAATCACAAAGAAAGTTATAGCAACCTCCTAGAACTCCAAGACTGCCTGCAGGCAGTCCTCTCTTTAGATAAAGGAAAATGCAGAACTCAAAGAAAGATATTCTCCATTACAGAGGCTTTTAACAAAGAGTACAAAAGAAAGAAAAAGGTCTATTAGGCTTTGGATGTAGAAATGTTGCCTTAGAGAAAGTATTATTCATTTTAGAGGATGCTGGAAAAGAGAAAGAAGGAAAAAGAAACACTTTAAAAAGCAGATTTGAACCCAGAAATCATCACTCTTCAACAAAGTAGTTTAAGTCACTTTTGACCATTTAAACTAGAAAATTGTTAATTTGGGATATAATTATATAAAACTAACAACATGTAAATATTGTTTATTGTTAATATAAATCTTATTTCACTAGGAATAGTGATTGTTCTTAGTGTCATTTCAAAAAGGTATTTTTTTCTACTTTAAGATTAATATAAAAAAAGGTGTTTAAAAAAAAAAAAGTGGACTGAGGTTCAGGAGGTAAAGAGGGCTAACGGCATACAGTGCTGAAGATGTGCCCAGAGAAGAATAGACTGAGAATTTCACACTTTCAATTCTCATAACACTCCCATGTAGAAGGTATGTTGCTATAATGTCCATGTGCAGAAACGGAGGCATAAGGAAGTTAAGTAAAACTGGTATAAAATTATGGTAAGGAATACTTTATCCTATAAGTAGAGTCAGAATTCAAACGCCAGCAGATTGCCTCCTTGCATTCACTGTACTCTGGAAATGCACTTGTGTTGGCCTTTAGCTAGCTGTGCTGTCTGGCAGCAAGTCTCATCACTTTTTTTTTTTTTTTTTTTTGCTCCCAAATTGATGTGGTTGGT
>NW_012103787.1:1025960-1038626 GCF_000951045.1 Mandrillus leucophaeus
TAACCCCTAATATCCAAGCTCCTTCTGCCTCCATTTCCCTTTGTTACTTCTTCCTCTTACTACAATTAACATGGCTATAGGTTTTACGATTGTTTTCTGAGGACACTTCCTACAATGTAGAAAAGCAGAAATACTAACCCAGAACCTTATCCACCATTGTACCATCCCAGATATTTGGTAGAAATTTTTGGTAACAGTAATTATGATAATAACAGTTTACCAAAAAGTGTAAAGGAAATATGACTGGTTTAACAAACTGTTTTATAAAATTTTTGTACTAAAAATATATCATGAAATTCCAGTTAAAAATTTGCTTCAATTTTTTACAAAAATGTTTTATGTTCTACCATAGCCTAATGAGTATATATTATTGCACTGACATTTTTGATAATTTAAAGGCCATAAAGAAGAGAGTTTAAAAAACATCATTACATAGGCTACCATGAATGATATGGTTTGGATTTGTGTCCCCACCCAAATCTCATGTCAAATTGGTGAAGGCGTCTTGTGGGAGGTGGCTGGATACTGGGAGAGAATTTCCCCCTTGCTTATCTTACGGTAGTGGGTGAGTTCTCATGAGATCTGATGGTTTAAAAGTGTGTGACACTTCCCCCTTTGCTCTGTCTCTCCTAATATCATGTGAAGAAGGTGCTTGCTTCCCCTTTACTTTCTGCCATGAATGTAAGTTTCCTGAAGCATTTCAGTCACGCTTCCTGTCAAATCTGTGGAACTGTGAGTCAATTAAGCCTCTTCTCTTCATAAACTACCCAGTCTCGTATTTCTGTAGAGCAGTTTGAGAACAAACTAATACAATTATATTGCACATTTTCAGTTAATTTTTAAATTTTTAGTTTTCTATAATTTTTGGTATGGATTTCTTTGTTTTTGTATTGATTTCAAGAATCCTTCATAAATTGAAGGTTTCAATATCTTATCTTTCATGTTTGCTAAACTCTGCTTTCCATGGTGATTTGTGCCTTTTAATTTTGGGTATGAATGTGATTGTGTAAGTTTCTTTCTTATACATTCTGTAACTTTTCCTTTTATAATTCATCCAACAAGTGGTAGTTTTAAAACATTCTACTCCATCCCCAGTGTTACAGATATATTCTTGTACAGTCCTAATTATTATTATTTTTCCCACACAATACTTTTCTGGTGTTTATTTTGAGATTTTACATGATGTAATAACCTGGCTTATATTATTTTATTCTAAGGAAGTGTAACTTGCTCAATCATTTATTTTAATACTCTACATGTCTTCAGTGGTTTTAAAATCCAACTCCTGTATGCCTTAAATATTATATCCTATACCATGATCATGTTCTTGAGAATTTATAGCAGGCAGAATAATATCTCTATGAAAGATGTCTACAGTCGAATCCCCAGAATTTGGGGGTATACTAGGTTTCATGGCAAAGGAGAATTAAGATTGCAGGTATAATTAAGCTTGCTAATAGGGATACTACCTCGTATTATTCAGGTGGGCCCAATGTCATCATAAGGGAAGTAGAAAGGGAGTTGGAAAAGAGAATAAGGGAAAGTGTGACTACAGAAAAGTAATAAAAGAAATGCAATGTTGGTGGCCTTGAAGATGAAGAAAGAGCGCCATAAGCCAAGGGATGTGGGTGCCCTCAAGAACCTGGAAAGAACAAGGAAACAGATGTTCCCCTAAAGCCTCCAAGAAAACGTAGTAATACCTGATTTTATTTCAATGAAACCTATGCTATTCTTCTATCCTATAGAGCTATAAGATTTAAATAATGTGGTCTTGAAGCTGCTAAATGTGTGATAATTTGTAATATCAGTATAGAAAACTGATACAGTATTGCATTCAATTAATCTTTGTGTTGTGACAATGTCATTAGTATTATTTATTCTCATTCTCATTCACTTATTCGTTCACTGAGAAATGTGCACCAGGCTCTCTTCTAGGTCCTGTGGTATAGGGGAGGTGGGCAAAGCAACACACATACGTGTTACCTCAGGTGACAACAGCTCTGACGAATCAAACAAAATAATTGAAAGTGGGTAAAGTTATATTTACTCAGTTTTATATGAGTGATATATAAGCAGCAAAGGCAGGATTTTGAGGGTAGGGAATAGGGATTTCAGTTGGAGACATTAAAATGGAGATGAGATTATTCAGAAGTGAAATCTGGTCTGGAGATATATTAATACATTTTTGAATCATTAGTGTATTAGGAAGTGTCATAGGTCTGGGTTAGTCCTATGAAGTAAAATAATCCTGGCACACTTTTGAATTTAGAGTTCCAGAAAAGAAAGAATAGTTGACAAAAAAAGAAGCAAGTGAAAACAGAGGTAGAAGGGGAACTGAGATTTTACCATAGTAGCAGTGGATAATACAAGTAAAATTGTTCATTATGATTGCTATGAAAAATATGCCCAAGTTTCTTACTTTGTTGGAGTTATCATATGGATGGATACAGTAATAAAAAACACGGGAACAATTGGTAATCCCTTTTCTTTCTATATCCATCTCTCAAAATGATTGGCTTATTTTTTAGGAAAAGTACTATTGTTATTTTCATGACCCATGGCATTAATGTGACATATTTTCTTTTAAATTTATTTTTGCATAGTAATAGCATTCATAGAATCCAAAATGCCAATGTTAATTCATATTATAAAATCTAAATTAATCCTGAGATGCACCTTTATTTTAACAATCTATAGACATCGATGTATATTTAAGCTTCATGTCCCTATATTTTAGGTCAGCTTGATATGTTAGTTTTAATAGATTAGTAATGATAATTTCATATGTGCATATAAAATGTACTAGTATGTCCAATGGCCCATGTGATACTATGCCCAAATTTTCCACAAATAGTTATTTTGTATTTTCAGAACTATTCCACAATATAATTTATTGGAAGTGTATTTTTTGCCAGTATTGAATATGGTAAATCTGACAAGCATAATCCTTATTGTTTTTACACACACACACACACACACACACACACACAAACACATACATGTGTGTATAATTAAAATACAAAATTATTTCTAGAAAATGACACCAGCTTGTGAGGCTGAGACTACATTTTAGTGCCATGAAATAGCTTCATACAACTAAACATCTGACATGGGAAGTTAAATATTTATTTATTATTAATAAAAATTAAGAAAATGTAGTACTGACATTACAAAGAAACTTGCAATTTTAAGAAGGTTAAAGCAGATGGCTTATCTTTTTAAATAAAATTGTAAAGCAAGAAGGGCGAAGAATATACTTAGTTCCTGATTTCCCATTGAGGGTCTTAATGATAGCATCTGTTAGTGCTGCTGTGAAAGTGGTTGGGCAGAGGAGGACAGGAAGTTACATTTGTCCAGTAATTGAACAATGCAGACAGCATGCTGATTGGGACAAGGAGAGAGAAAGAAAATGAGGGAAAGATAGACAGAGAAGCCTTGAAGCCAGTTTTAATAATATCCAGAAGCAAAGAGTAAGAGACATCTGGCATTTTGACAGAATGGATCAACTGCTCTGCAGTAACCTTTTATTTTCTTCAATATTTTTTTCTTATAATCTTTAAAGTTAACTGTTGGTTTGCCGTATAGATGGTACACTTATATATTTAGAAAACTGACATGCATGAGTGGTCAAAAACAATATATGTGTGTGTGTGTGTGTGTGTGTGTGTGTAATATGTATTGGAGAGCTTCATTTAGAATTTATTCTGTTAGGAGACTTTCATTTAACATTCAACCAAATGCCACCTATATGCCAGGAACTAATTTTGAAGAGAAAAATAAATGCTCAGCTTCTTGGTTGGGAAAATAATAATCCAATACAGTCATAATATACTTAGAAATGTACAAAGCATTTTCATTTATGTTGTCAATTTACTTCTTAGTAAACCTTTGTGAATTAAGTATTATTTTATTATTTTCTAGGTCAAGAAGATGAAGCTCAATGGTTTGCAAAATGTCATTAATAAGCAATGGAGATAACCTCCTTGAATTCAGATTTCCAAACTCTAATGCTATTTTTGCTCAGACTTAATTTTGGGATATATAGGGATCTTACAGTATAAAATTTACTTTTGAGATACAATAATCAGTGCAATGTTAGGTTTATGAAAGTATAGTATATTATATGAACTGTAATCTTACCATGAATTTTCTTACATGGTAGTAGAATATGTTGAGCACATATTTAAACATAAAGTCTTTTTTTAATTAAAAACACACTTGACGGTTAAGTTTAAAATAGTAACCATGACAATAAGTCACTAAGAAGCATTTATTTAGATTTCACTAACTGAGAAGTAAGTGGTAATTTAAACAGCATCTGGCTGAAGTTTCGTTAGTTAGCTAAACAGGCCTTTTGTGATTTCACTAAATAAAGTAAGTAAGTTTGCCAGACAAGATTCTGATATTTAAGATAAATATATTTTGAAGATTCTAATTGTTTTGATTATGCTTATAAAATCATCATGTGCTAATTTATTGTTAACAGTTTTTACAGTTTATATCATCAAGAGGTTCTCTCAAGTATCATACTTTGAGAAAGTTACAAAAGAACATTGATATAATTCATATTTTATTTTCGTTATGTCAACTTGTATTTTCCTAGGCCAAATGCATTTTCTTTAATAAATAAATGATGTAATACTTTGTAGTCCCCAAATAAATTAAATTATTAATTCATTTCTTAATTCATTAGATAGTATGGCAGTTTAAAAAAAAAGTATTTTTTTCTTTACAGATGGAAACAAAATAATACTTTTTTCCTTCTGTCAGTAGAAATCTAGCAATGAAAAAGTAAGTAGAACTCACATTTCTCCTTTTTCTATCCAGTGTGCTAACATTTAAACTGAGTTTATTTAAACAGTTCAAATCTTACTCACCTCTATGTAAATGTTAAGTGGGATTTTTATTTTTATATGTGTACTACTATCTAAATTCATGGTGATTATTTTCCAGCTCAGATTTTCAAAAGACTTGTTCTGATGCTTGTGTTGATAAAATAAAATGAGTTAAACATTTAACTGCAGAGTAAAATGAGACTATTAAATTAGCTTTGAAAAAGCAAGGTTAAGAAAACTCTTTTTGAATAAGCATTGAAAATTTCAAGGCAATTATGGATCAAGGCTAAATGTTCATGTAGTAGATCCCATGTAATGCTACTACTTACCTTCCCTCTTCTAACCACCTGTGTGCCTTATTGCCTTTGCCCTAGTTTTGGTCAATGCACTTACTATATTCCTTACTCAAAGAACTTTGGTCCTAAGGCTCAAAGCAGTACTTAGCTCTTAGGAGCTCAGTTTCTGTTTTTAAATAAAATGTTAAATGAATCCAGTAATATTCTACAAAACAATATATGTTCTGCTTTCCTTCTCTTGGTTTATAGATAGAGAAGGTCAGAATGCTACTTTTCTTCTCGGGAGGCCTCATGCTGGAGAGATAGGTCAAGGAGAAAGTTTGAGGATTCCAAACTGGGAGATCCACATTTATGTAGTCATTGAATAAACACATATTCACATACAGTATGCCAGATGAAATTATAAGCACTGAGCATACAGATTTTAGAAAGCACAGTTCTTGTTTTGAGGAACTAAAAATGTAATGTGCTATTTAGTTAAGAACATGGCATTTGGAATCAAATTAGACTGCGAATCTTCAGTCTTGCTTCTAGTAGCTACGAACTTTGGCAAGTTAATAAAACTAAGTTTCAGTCTTCCCCATTCATTACATAGGGGTAATAAAATTGATCTGATTGAGTTTCTGTTTAAAATTGGATGAGATGAAGTCTATAATACACTGGACATAGCAGAAATGCTAAAAAAATCAGTGAATTGTAATAGTAACTGTCCTTGTAGTAAAATTTGTTGATTAGAGATTCAGTGGTTCCAACAGATTGCTTCTTATTTAATTTTATTTTTTTTTTCTTATACATTATCAGACCTACTTGGTCTGTCAGTATCTTCTGTAGGATATACGTTGGTGATCCTCAGATATTGTCTCTTGCATTTGAAGCTCTTACTTGTTTATTATTTTCCCCTGGGAACCATTTCCTCAAGTGACTATGAACTGCACAAAGTTAACATTTGCCCAGGATTTCTTCTTTTAGAAAATTGTACCTTTTCTATTTGTAGACCTGGTGGAGCATCATTCAGACTACTCTGTTCTCAAATGCATTCAGTGAGTAAGCACTTAACTCTACTATCTAATCATGGTTTCATATGTATTGGATTATAGTGATTTGTTCAGATAAAGACATAACTATTGCCAGGCGAATGAAAATTCCTTCCAATTAGTTCTGCTGGATCCAATTAATAAAACATCTATTGCATTTGAGGACCTATTATTAGAAACATGTATTGACTTCACCTAGAGGAGCTTCAAGTAACTATCTCCATTACAATGTAGATGAAGACACAACACAAAAACATGAAACTAATATGCAGAAAAAGGCAGGACCAAAAGATGACAAAAAAGCAATGGCAAGAAAGTCCTGATCGTATCATTTGTTCCCTGTGGTTGAACAATGACTGAAGCCTTCCTTAGGCATCCTATTTAATAGTTGTATGAGGCAATCTTGATGTGGATTTCTGTTACAGAGATTTCTATGACAACACTGAAATTGTCTTGAAATTTTCTAAGAAATCACTTCTCTCCAGGATCTTGCCCTTCAGCTGATAACTCTATCAATGTTCATTCTACCTCTCTTGTACTTTAATATCAAAACAACATATATCCGCAGCTCAGGATGTCTTTTCCTCAGAAGACTGCATTATAAAGACATTCACCCATTAGTCAGTCTCTCTTGAAAGTGCTCAAAAGTAGTCATTTAATGTATTTTCCCTCATTCGCTGAGGTATTATTAAACAATCAGTTTTTATGGATGATTCTACCATTTCCCTGGGATAATTAAAAAATGTAGAAACTCCTTGCAGACCATCACAGATAAAATGGAAAGTTCTTTTCCAAATTCACAATTTGTTTTCTGCAGATCAGTTTTAAGAAAATTTTGCCCTGCTTCCCTTTTTTGCTTTGGATACTTTTCTATTTAATATTCCTTAGTAAGATATGTACTTTAATACTTATGTCAAATTCAGGAGACATTAACAAGAAAACCTATTTTCATTATGTAAACTGCACACATACATAAACACAGAGACAGAGCTGTATATTTCTCTCATTTTGTTCAAGAAAAAAATGCTTAAGTTTTTCTTGAATATTCTCACAATGAGAAACAATTATGCAAGTCTCTGGAAATTCCTGCAGTTATACCCATGAGATCTACTGAGTAATTCAGGACCATTTAATCTCGTGAAGATTATCTGATTGTTGCTTTTTTGTGTTTTTGTGCTCTCCTATTTTTGTTGCCAATGCTCACATTCATGATATTGTTATTTTGTACTAGCATTTCTTGCTTTTTTTAAAAAAGTGTTCCTATCATGCTTATGTGATTGGAAATCAAATTATTAAACTTATTAGAATTCTCTTCAAATTAAAAAGAAAAACTTTCAAGTGAATGATGGAATAATGTTACAAGAAGATTGTTTATGTTATAGTAAAGGGATATTAAAACAATTATTTTCACTATCTGGAATTATTTTTAAGCTGAGTTTATGTGAGTCATGTGTTACTATATTTAATTTCTCATGTAATTTTATACATTCAAATATATCCATAGACATTACTATAGACATGACTCCCTGCTTATCATCCCAGGAAATATTTCTCTCAATGCTAGTGCAAATTATTGTTTGACCTCTAGCATTAAAAAAAAATAGATTTTTAGGAATGCTGACATTTACTCATCCTTTCATTACTGAGATCAAGGATCCATGATGAGTGCTGTCAGTATTTGGGCTTATTTTTGGATGCACAGCAAAATCTGCAGGAGTATTAAAACTCAATTCTGTTGGGAAACACAGGAAAAAGCCACAGGTTCAAACCTTTTAAAGGTGTTCCCCCCTTTAGTTTCATCATCCCCTTAAAATGCATAAAAATTATGAAGGGATGATTTGTCCACCATGAATCTTAAAGATAAGTTGTATGCTTAATGAGGGGTAGGGGAAATGAAGACTCATGGGTCTCATCACGTTTGGGTATTACCATTTACATGACAGTCTGAATTCTGACACTCATGTGTAATATTAAAAATAAAAAACAAGCACCAGCAAGAATCAAAAGTTAATGCTGCTACAGGCATACTGCCAGTTTGAGCCAGATACTGCTGAGCCATTCGTCTCTGAGGTTTTGAATGACTGTAGTGTAAGGCATTGCTTGAAGGAAAGTACATCTAGGATAGATCTTTACTCTCCACTGATTTACTTAGAACTGGAGATACTGAAATTCAACACAGGATTATTGTCATTCACTGATACATAAGGAATTATCTAGCTATGATGGCTCTGAGAAATGTAACAGAAACATTAGAGCACTACCAGTCTGAAGAAATACTTTCTTGACAAATCAGGTTCTACAGAAAAATAAGGATTAATTTAGATATGTAACTACTAATAATTATATTTCTGACACTGATTTAAGAGATGTACTTATATCTATAATGTCTGTATTATTTAAGAATGAATTAAATATTTCAAATCAAACTGCAGTTTAGAATGCAAAATGACAAATTAGATAAGTTTAACATAGAAAGTGACACTTGAACAATTGTTTATAAATGGTTTATTTACATTAACCAAAATTTATATTTTAATAAGCCCATTTAAATTTTCTACATTTTTAGTATTTTCTTCAAAATCTGAAAATATATTTTTTAAAATTTTCAAAAAGCTGAGAGATGCTTATTTTAAAACACTGTTTTTATGATTGCTTAATAATTGTTAATTTGTATAATTATATCTTTAAAGAACGTATTGCATATATGATCATTTGATTTGTATCAAACGTCATTATTTGTATACATATATATTAAAATAACTATGTGAGAAAGATCTTTGTTCATGGGCAATTTTCAAGCTCATTCTTTTGCCACTTGATGAAAGTGCTTTATATGAACAAGTTCTTCTCTTTTGTCACTACCTTTCTTAACCTCTTGGGATGGAAAGCGAATACCACCTCCCACCAAAAGTATATTCTTTTGGTACCCTAAATCTCTCACTTTAAAAAACATAACAATAATAACTAGCAAGTCGCCATCCCTTTTTTTTTTTTTTTTTTTTTTTGGTGAGATGGAGTCTCACTCTGTCGCCCAGGCTGGAGTCCAATGGCATGATCTCACCTCAGAACAATCTCTGCCTCCCGGGTTCAAGAAATCCTCCTGGCTCAGCCTCCCATCTCTACTAAAAAAAAAACCCAAAACAAAACAAAAAAATCTATTGTTGTTTTATCCAACCTTAGATGTCACTTTAAAAATGTATAATTATCTTTTTTGATGATATTTTCATTATGATCAGTCTTTAAATATTCTTGGTATTTCCTACAATACAGATTATTGCATTAAAAAAAAAATCCCATTTATAACAAACATCACTGAAGATGAGATGTTACACTAGTGCACTCACTCACCTCTGCATTTAATCTACTGCTTTTCTCATTGTCTAAGCATTAGAGTAAGTCCTTTATATTCTCAAGAGATTAAAAAAAAATCTTCTATATAGCCACATTTGAAGTTATTGCCATACAACAATCTCTAAAACTTTCTTGAGTCAGTTTTCCTTCTTTTCTTTTAGAGCACAGAGTGGGTATAATCATAATATGCCATACCTCTACCAAATGAGAGATTCCATTCTCTAATTTTTCTGTCATGTGCTCATCATGTACATTATCAACATTAATAATGGACTTTCTCTGGGAGAATATGTCTTAACTAAAAAAAACTCAATTGTGTTCACTCTAAAAAGATCAATGTCAATGTAAAAATAAATACACTTCATTGCATTATATGAGCTATATAATTAGCTGGTTACACAAAACTCACATTCATCTCTCAGTAATATACCAAATGACTATAAGCCATAAACATTTTGGGGCATTAAAACTGAGTGTCCAATCCCAAACTGCCAAGATATCACTATATCTTTTTTTTTTAATATACTACCATAATCATAAAAGGAAAATTACATTAGTATTAGCTTGCAAGAATCTGAATTAGATCTTACTATTCTCCATTGACTACTTACAAATTATATTTTCTGCCGAAAGTATAACTAACGGCTCTTGGAGACAGCTAACAGCAAGAGAAGCTCAAGAGTGAGTGCTTATTTCAGCCTACTGTGAGCCATGGAACAGTGAGTTTTGGGACTTGTGCTTTATACTAACTCTACTCTGCTTTGAGGATTATATTCTTGCCATCTTCTCAGTGGTTGCAGAAGATTAAAAGAGCTCCTATGAAATTTGGCTCCAGTACAATAGCTGAGCTACATGAGCTGGAAAATTTGTAAAACAGCATCAATTGTAAATTTGGAACTGCCTTTGTTGGTTTTAAGGCGTTATTTTTTATAACTCAGAATAAGAAAAAAATAACAGTTCCCTATTTCATTTCTTCCCTGGTTCATGCAGCATTATAGACATGTTTATAACATATTATATAAAATAGTTAATATTATATGTAATATGTTTTAATTTAAGATTTTAAACATTTACTAATAATCATTGATTTTAAATCACAATAATACAATTTTAAAAAATAGGTTAATAAAGGATGCAGCAGACCAATCTTTACTCTCTGAATTGAAACAACCCAAAATGGATTTTTAAAATTACACCAACCTTTTCATCAAATTGCAAAGATTAAATCTTATTACTGTTAAACAATTCTTATTGTCTAAATGTACAGAAAATGTTCTCTAGGATTTGAATGTAAGAAATTTTCCTAATTGGAATATGTCCAGAAAATACATTAATAAAATTGATGAAATGAAATCTAGTCCTAATATTGTAGACACTTCCTCTCTAGAACAATTCCATTTGAAAGTAAACTTGGTTTAAGCAATAGAAGATTTTCTTGATAGGATTAAGCAACAAACTCAATTAGTTTTAATCAGTAATGCAAGTGAAACAGATTTTAACTTAATTAAAACTAGCAGAAGTAAAATGCCTTGTAAGATAACGGGAGATAATGGAATTTGAATTCCCCTTCTTGGCAATATTATTACTAGGACTATCTATTTGGAAGAAGACCAGTACAAAGGCTTTAATAGTTACTTAGATAGTTTTACTGATTAAAAGCAAATAGGTACAATGAACATGTTAAAGAAAGAGATAGCTACCTTCTAGTTAGTACTTAAAAATCACCAAATTAATCTGATTGCTCTTGTCACATTTTTACAAAAAAAAAAACCCTTTTGTAACTAAAATATTATAATATTAAATGTAATATACTTTTAAACATATCTTTACTTGTAGATATGGTTAGGTAAAACTATAGCAGTTTTGGATATGTTATCATTTTCCATAAAAAAAGTTATAAAGACTTAATTCTCCTATTATTTATGAAAATAAAGTAATATATAAATAACCTACAGTCAGCAGTAATGTTTGATCATTAATGAGATAAATAATATAAATATATTACAGTTATTTGACAGATTACAGCTTTCAAACTTCAAGGACACAGAATTGATATATATATCTTCATTTTACATATAACAAATTGAGAGTCTTTGAGAGTTTGATTCAAATTTTATATAAAAATAGAACAAATAAGCATGGAAAATGGAATTCATAACTAATTTCTGACTTGAATTTTATTTATTATTTTATCTCGTCTACTCCTTTGACTTCCCCTGCCCCCCAAAAAAGTAGGACTGGTAAATTGAAGCAAAGAAAAGATAATAGGCATTGATTTCAATATTTTGATGTGTGGGTGAGATGTTGTACCTAGCAATCACTTTCTTTAATACAGAGATAAATCAAACTAAGTATTTGAAGATTATTTTGAGAGGCTAACAGTGTTTGTTTTAACTGGACTAAGAGTATGGAGAACTATATTTTGTGAGTATGTAAGACCCAATAATCCAGTCATATGTAAAAAGCTAGTTTCCTCACCTCAGATGGAGATATATAGCACTTAGAGGAGAATGGAATAAACTATCTCTATAGTTCAATATAATATACTAAAACATGAATAAAAGAATAAGTGCATTTGCCCCAGTATAAATGAAACTTTTTCATTGTTTCAAACAATTCTCTGTTCCATTATACTCAGTGACTTTGTGAATATCTGTAGCATAGACTGAATCAGTCAGGGCCATTCTCTGGGACAGTTTTATTCTATCTGCATAGTGAAATATAACAAATTTGCTCAAAGAGAGAAATAGGGAGTAAACCTATCCCTTGTTGCCTCAGACAGATGGAAAGCATAATTACAAATGAAAGGTTATAATGAAGCCAGACTACAGATTGTTTAAGAAAAAATCTAATAGGAAAACAAGTAGTCTTTTACACAACTCTTTCTTTTCCTATCTTGGTTCTTGACTTTCTTCCCATTTCTTGGTTCACAATCATGTGTAACTGACTTTTCTTTTTGTCACTGATTTGGGTTCTGTGAAACATCCAGGTACGTTTCCAATATAATCTTTTGTCTTTTGTATGATGCCTTTCACCTATATTAGTCTGGTTTAAACATGTTTCTATTTCTTGTTTCAGACTGATTACATGTCTATGTAATAAAATGGACAATAATGTAAATAAAGTCAATTATTTGTGTATAATTTAATC
>NW_012103787.1:1039401-1046143 GCF_000951045.1 Mandrillus leucophaeus
GAGGACCAATAAACATAAGAACCAAATTATCTGCTCTCATTGACCTTTCCCTTATAGGTTGAGGAAGGACTGATAAAATAAATAAATTCATAAATGATTATCTAATATTTGAAATAGAAAAAAGTGTTATGAAGAAAAATAAATGGAAAGGATTTAAAATACTGGAGTTTGATACATGGTGTGTCTTAAAACTTTTAAGCAAACTTGATTGATATAATTAGAAGAGCCATGTGGAAATCACCAGAAGAGAATTCCAGAGACGCCTGAAATTGAAATGCCCTAATCATAAATAGATAACTGGTAACAAACTTTATGTGATAATTAATAAAATTGACAATTCTAATGAATAGATTCATATTAATTATCTGAAGATTTGGTGTTTAAGTGTATTAGCGTGTAAAAACAACAGATACTTATCACACCATGACCAAGCACAACCAAACTTAGTTTTACAGGTTGAGTGCACCTTACAGATCATGTTAGGAACAGCTTTAACAATAACAGTTTTAATGAACATAATTCATGTTCTTAAGTGCTATGCTTATTATTTGTCTAAATAAATATTAAAACTGAGAGTCTTAAACAAGGAAAAGACATCTCAAGGTCATAATGGTTGCAGATGAGCAGAAAATAATTTGCTACATATGGAGAAATAGGAACACAGATTACAGTTTAAGGAAAAAAAATCTTTCCACAATTCCTTTGTGAGTTAAACTAAAATTTGATTCTGAACTGATTATTTAATTGAGCTTCTTATATAAATGTACACTTAAGTAAATGTCTACTATGTATGTAAAATTTACAACTCATTATATGTTTTGAATTCACTATGAATTAACTTTATTTTTGTGTTTTGTATTTCTCTTCAAATACCAAGTGAAACTACAGTCCTAGACACTGTTTCATTTATAAAAATTGTCTTTCCCCTGATTCTTTTAAACCAGAAATTATTATTTTCTAATTGTTTAGAGCTGTGGGGTTCTATTTCCTCTAAACAATTTGTGGTCTACATTTGGTTCGTGGGGTAATATATTATCCTCTTTGATTGGAAAATTACTTAGAAGACTGAGTAAAAGTTCCATTGAACAGAAAGTGGATGAATTGTCCTTCTATAGCCAGTAGCAAACACTATTGGCTATAACAAGTTAAGATTTTTATAGTCTAGCTGTTGCATGCTCATCATGTAAGATATTTTTTCAAGGATTTTCTACATAAAAGGAAAAAGAAAAAAAAAAGTCACACACCTGTTGAGTGATTCTGATCAAAAGAATTATGCATTTGGGGAAGAGCTTTTCCTACACAAAAAGGGAAGAAAAAATGTTGTGTCTTCAGAATCTCAAAAATTTTATTACTTATATCAATAAAAATAGCATATTTTAATACATTTAGTTAAAATATGAGAAAATCTAGAAATATGTCCCATGATCAACATTAAAAGCATTACCATATAAACAAATCTGTTGTTATTATAGACATTTATTTTAATGGTAGAATCTCTTTTCAAACTTTCCCTTAACTGTAATCTTTATGGCTGCACCAAATGCTCTAGTGTTCATACACATTTCAAAAAACTTTTAATATATTAATCATTCACTTTTGTTATAAACATTGCTATTTTATAGTAAAATTTGTTCTTATTAGTTTATCATTTTTCAAATTATATTAGTGTGATTAAAAAATACTGCTGCTTCCCAAACAACAAATGTAGCAGATTTTATTTTCCAAAGTGCCCACTGCAATATTTCTCGTCCCTTGTGCTCTTCCAGAACTTGGCCATCTGGTTTTTAAGAGGTGAATATGATTGCTCTTCTCTTACCCCAGTGAAACAACTCATTTTTCCATTGCAGGGGAAGCGACACAGTGTGACTTCCAAGGCTAGGTTATAAAAGGCAATGTGGATTTTATGTAGTTCTCTCCCTCTTGACTTGCTTACTTTTGAAACACAGCTACCATGTTGTAAGGAAGCTCAGGCCAAATGGAGAGACTGCTTATAGGTCGCCAGCCAAGAGTCCCAGCTGACAGCCAGCATCAAACATTAAACACATTGGTAAACAAATCTTCAAATAATTCCAAACCCTAATCTTCAAATCTTGCAGCTGAGGCCTCAGATATCATAGCTTAGACACAATCTATCCCCAGAACAGCCTGTCAGAACTCCAGACCCAAAGAATCCGTGAGCGTAACAACTGATTGTTTTTACACCTATAAGTTTTAGGGTGATTTAATCGATAGCCCTAATAAAAAGAACCATAAATTTGTGTTAATTTGTAGAGATGAAGAACTTTTCACCTGCTCATATTTTTATTTCTTCTTTTGACATTAGACAACTGACAAAAATGTGTAATATCCTTTGTGTTAATGGTGCACTTCAGCTTCTTCCATGTGTTAATCCTTCCTGTCAATGTGTCTGCCTACTTTATATTCCCTCTATTTATGTCTCTGAAATACATGCTGTGGGAGGCAACATTTTAGAATTCACCTGCTCCTAGATTCTATGCTCAGATCCTCAAAACCTGTCAATAGGATGACATATACTTTCATGATTGTTATGTTAAACAATAGAGTTGACCTTAAAATAGAGAGATTATCTTGGTAGGTATAATCCAGTCACATAAATCCTATGAAGCAGAAAACTTTTTATAGCTGGTGAAATGAGGAAAGCAGAAGAAGGCAGAGAGATTCAAAGCATGAGACAGCCTTTACACAGCTCTGCTGGTTTCAAGATGGCCACATAAGAAGAGATGCAGGTGGTCACTAAGAGCAGCTCCTGGCTAACAAAGAGCAAGAAATTGGGAAACTCACTCCTGTATCAGTAAGGAACTCCTGAGTCAGTAAGGATTCTCGCAACCTGAGTAAACCAGGAAGTGGATTCTTACCCCGAGTGTCAACATAAGAGCTTATGCCGCCAAAAGCTTGATTTTGGTCTTAGGAGATAGTGAATAAAGAAACCCGCTGAGCTATACGAAACTTCTTATTCACAAACTTATTCCTCGTGAAATAATACAAGGATATAGTTTTAAGCCACTAATTCTCTGGAAGAGTATTATACTGCTATAGAAAAAGAATACATGCATTTTATTTTTTCAATTGTTAAAATTTCTGTAAATTTGCTACAGAATTCCATTACTGGTTTTCCTGGTTTACTCTAGTCCTTGAAACAGAGCATGTAAAGTACAACCACGAGCAAACTACTGTATTCTCCCTTTTTTTGTATGGTTAATGAACTAAGGGTGATTTTTGCTTTTATATGGTTGAAAAAAATACCAAAAAATGAATAAATTATGGTAAATGTGAAACTTATATAAATGTAAAATTTCAGGGTCTACAAAGAAAATGTTATTGGAACATCATCATGCTTATTGGTTTATGAGTCATCTATTAATTTTGTGCACGATGGCAGTGTTTTGTGCTAGAACATCCCTTATAGTTTCCTGCCTATGCAAATTCTCACATTTTAAAAATTCAGTGCTTCTTTTAGATTCTATCCTTCATTTGACTCAACTTAGATTTTAATACCTTCATATATCTTTCCTGAGCATCTTATCCTTTGGAAATTTCAAGTTCAACCATCAGTCTGTAACTATCACTTGATACTTTATTTTTAATATTATAATTACTGTTTTCTTGTCTTACCCCCTGTGATGGTTAATACTTGGTGTCAACTTGATTGGATTGAAGGATACAAACTATTGATCCTGAGTGTGTCTGTGAGGGTGTTGCCAAAAGAGATTAACATTTGAGTCACTGGGCTGGGAAAGGCAGAGCCACCCTTAATCTGAGTGGGCACAATCTAATCAGCTGCCGGCACAGCTAAAATATAAGCAGGCAGAAAAATGTGAAAAGAGAGACTGGCCTAGCCTCCCAGCCTACAACTTTCCCCTATGCTGGATGCTTCCTGACCTCAAACATCAGACTCCAATTTCACAGCCTATTGTGGAATCTTGTGATCATGTGAGTTAATGCTTAATAAACTCCCATATATACATATATATATTCCATTAGTTCTGTCCCTCTAGAGAACCCTGACTAATACACTCCCTCAACCAAAATACAAATTTTGGGAAATCAAGGACTGTGCCCCAATTATTTAGAATAACTATAGTGTCTAGCAATGTGTTATGTACATAATGTTGGCAATGATAAAATGTTCGATTTAGTTGTTAAAACTTTTTAAATTAGCACCAAATCATTTTAATTTCTGTCTCTTTATGAAAGAGATAGTAATTTAATATCTGAGCTTTTACAAATTTTGTTTATTGAAGAAGTAAAAGATAAAAAATATTTTCCTCCAAATGAAGAATCTTTCTATTTTACATAAGTATGGCTGGTCTTCCTCAACAATTCTGCAAAAATAAATTGATTATTCTCAAACAGGTACCTAGGTAAACAAATGAAATTTATTTGTCATGTAACAGTTTAGATATTACTGTTCCTATATTTTAGGTGCAGTTAGCTTGTGCTATATATAAGAATATATAGTAAGGCATTAGGGTAAAATCAAGTTAAGGTTATAATTTTAAAAATGCATCATTTCTCAGTGTAAAAAATATTTTTGACCTAATTGAAGAAAAAATGGTAATTTAAAACAGCAATATTTGGAACTGGAATATGTTGATAGTAATAATTTGGTCACTGCAAGGTACAACACACCTTGATTCTTCGAGAATGCCAAATGTTTTCCCTCCACCATCCTCGATTTTCTCCCTATATTTAAGCTTTTGATCCACCCTGGAATACTGATATAACAAAATGGTAAATGCAATTTTCCTGTCTTCTTCAGAGTTCTGAAAAAGGCTCCAAAAATGAAAATATGAGTACCACATGCCAACTTTTTCAAAAAAAAAAGGAGGAGGGCTGCACCCATCTTCATCTCTGAAGGATTTGCTCAGAGACAGCCTAACTGAGCTTTCACCCATTCACCTGTGGCCTCTTCTCTTGTCCTGTCTCTACATATAAGGGGAAGCAAGTGGTTCATTTAGAAAGAAGAAACTTTTTTTTTTTTTTTTTTTTTTTTTTTAGGAAACTTGTAGAAAGAGAGAGCTCCCTATTAGCGACAATGTGTTTTCTCTTGATTTAAGCCAGAGGACGCTGTTAGGAAAATCCTTTAAAGAAAACAATGGGAATGATCTGCAAGAGGGGCTGGCCCCTTTTTCCAGAAAGCAGTCCCATTGGGGCTGGACAGAAAGATGCCGCAGAGCCAAGAAGAGACCAACTGGGAAAATGAGAAGCTGTTTTCTGATTTTGCCCTGTATAGTTCAATCTATTCAGCAGACTAGCTATTGAAAGCAGAAATCAGAAATGTTAATAGGCAGTAGTAATATTTAGTAATTAACTTACAGATTCCAGATGCTTTATTTCATCTGTTGAATAATACTTCTGTGTTTCAAGAGTGACTGACTATGTGGGTTTTATATTTTGACATTAAACGTCAAATAAGGTGCAGTCATATTTTTACTAAAAGCTTATTTCCGATTACATATTTCAAGACTGAGCCCTGATTAGGTTCCTTTTCCACCCTTGCCCAAGAATGTTGATTAGAAAAATATATATTTTCCCTCACTCTCTGAGTTGGTATCTTGGTAAATGGAGAATGGGTTTCTTATTTATAGCTGGTGATATAATAAGCAGTTTATATCCTTCCATGTATGTATTGGCCAGTGCAATATGTCTGCAGGCATAGTTAGAGAAAAGCACACATATACATTCTGTGTTATTTGCTTCATTCACAGTCAGTGCTATGTTGGTCATTTTTGAAAAAATTAAAACCAAGTTTAAGATCCCCTGGTACAATACAGGATAAATGCTATCATTATTATTGATAACACAGAGTCTATCTTATTTTTAAATAAGCTTACATCAGACAACACATTTACAGAATAGTCGAATCAGCTCAAATCCAGGTTTATGGACAGTTAGGATTTTAAGTAAAGGTTTTTGTTTTGTTTTGTTTTGTTTTGTTTTGTCTTTTTAGTAACTAAAATATTGCAGAGAAGAGAGACTTAAGTAAATGATATTTTGAAGTTTTTCATGAGACAGATCTTGTTCAGATTCCTTTTAAATGTCAATATGACAATACATGGTATAGAAAAAGTACATAAGTGATAAAAGATGGCATTATTGTGTTTAGTGCAAAAGTACAGAAATCTTGGAACTGTAAATGGCCTTTTCTTCTCCACAGTCTTTAGAGGTCTGCAGAATAGTTCTACTTATTTCTTCATCCAAAGAAAAAATGTTATAATGGGTAATTAGTTTGAGTGAATTTCTGGTGGTAAATAATAACAATAATAATTCACACCTCTACATACTGTTCTTAGAATACAATAACCACTATTTTCTCAAAAAAAAAATGTAATAGTTTGTTTAGAGATAAGTAAATTTATTAGTGTAGCAGATACTCTCCCAGTTTCACTTTTGGAAGTCTGAGAATAAGATTGGGTATAGGTTTCTTGAAATTATAATAGACTTAATAGCTATATTTGTATTTTTGAAAATTATGTCTGTTGGTAAAGGGAAGAATCTTGAGATAATAAAAAAGTACCAATTATTTAAAACAATAAATTCTAAAAGGAAAACAAATACAAACTTAACTGTATATTATATCACTGTGTCAACTCAGATAGTGCACATATTAAATATTCTGTAGATCATCATTCCAGTTTATAGTTACTCTCCTAAATTAGAAGTTTGGTACTTGTCACTGGTTCTATACTTGGCACAAATAGAATGCAACTTAAAAAAAAAA
>NW_012103787.1:1046193-1049157 GCF_000951045.1 Mandrillus leucophaeus
TTTTTTTTTTTTTTTTTTTTTTTTTTTAGGAAACTTGTAGAAAGAGAGAGCTCCCTATTAGCGACAATGTGTTTTCTCTTGATTTAAGCCAGAGGACGCTGTTAGGAAAATCCTTTAAAGAAAACAATGGGAATGATCTGCAAGAGGGGCTGGCCCCTTTTTCCAGAAAGCAGTCCCATTGGGGCTGGACAGAAAGATGCCGCAGAGCCAAGAAGAGACCAACTGGGAAAATGAGAAGCTGTTTTCTGATTTTGCCCTGTATAGTTCAATCTATTCAGCAGACTAGCTATTGAAAGCAGAAATCAGAAATGTTAATAGGCAGTAGTAATATTTAGTAATTAACTTACAGATTCCAGATGCTTTATTTCATCTGTTGAATAATACTTCTGTGTTTCAAGAGTGACTGACTATGTGGGTTTTATATTTTGACATTAAACGTCAAATAAGGTGCAGTCATATTTTTACTAAAAGCTTATTTCCGATTACATATTTCAAGACTGAGCCCTGATTAGGTTCCTTTTCCACCCTTGCCCAAGAATGTTGATTAGAAAAATATATATTTTCCCTCACTCTCTGAGTTGGTATCTTGGTAAATGGAGAATGGGTTTCTTATTTATAGCTGGTGATATAATAAGCAGTTTATATCCTTCCATGTATGTATTGGCCAGTGCAATATGTCTGCAGGCATAGTTAGAGAAAAGCACACATATACATTCTGTGTTATTTGCTTCATTCACAGTCAGTGCTATGTTGGTCATTTTTGAAAAAATTAAAACCAAGTTTAAGATCCCCTGGTACAATACAGGATAAATGCTATCATTATTATTGATAACACAGAGTCTATCTTATTTTTAAATAAGCTTACATCAGACAACACATTTACAGAATAGTCGAATCAGCTCAAATCCAGGTTTATGGACAGTTAGGATTTTAAGTAAAGGTTTTTGTTTTGTTTTGTTTTGTTTTGTTTTGTCTTTTTAGTAACTAAAATATTGCAGAGAAGAGAGACTTAAGTAAATGATATTTTGAAGTTTTTCATGAGACAGATCTTGTTCAGATTCCTTTTAAATGTCAATATGACAATACATGGTATAGAAAAAGTACATAAGTGATAAAAGATGGCATTATTGTGTTTAGTGCAAAAGTACAGAAATCTTGGAACTGTAAATGGCCTTTTCTTCTCCACAGTCTTTAGAGGTCTGCAGAATAGTTCTACTTATTTCTTCATCCAAAGAAAAAATGTTATAATGGGTAATTAGTTTGAGTGAATTTCTGGTGGTAAATAATAACAATAATAATTCACACCTCTACATACTGTTCTTAGAATACAATAACCACTATTTTCTCAAAAAAAAAATGTAATAGTTTGTTTAGAGATAAGTAAATTTATTAGTGTAGCAGATACTCTCCCAGTTTCACTTTTGGAAGTCTGAGAATAAGATTGGGTATAGATTTCTTGAAATTATAATAGACTTAATAGCTATATTTGTATTTTTGAAAATTATGTCTGTTGGTAAAGGGAAGAATCTTGAGATAATAAAAAAGTACCAATTATTTAAAACAATAAATTCTAAAAGGAAAACAAATACAAACTTAACTGTATATTATATCACTGTGTCAACTCAGATAGTGCACATATTAAATATTCTGTAGATCATCATTCCAGTTTATAGTTACTCTCCTAAATTAGAAGTTTGGTACTTGTCACTGGTTCTATACTTGGCACAAATAGAATGCAACTTAAAAAAAAAAATGGGTAAACTGTTATTACAGAGAATTTAAAAATAATTTTAAATTTGTCAGATTTATTAATCTGTGGCCATGACTTTGATCTCCTTTGTATAAATTATATGGTGTGTAACATTAAACAATTTGAAGATTTAATATGATGATTCAAATATATTTGTTTCTGGGTCCATTATTTTGCATTCTTTTAAAATAGGTTTACAACAAATTTTAAAACGTAAAAGTTTATATGAAAACTATTAAATGTTTCTTTTAGTAAGAAACCACATATAAAAACCTCTGAAGAGCACATTGTATTGTCAAGATGATACAGTTTATTGATAAACTAACTCTCAAATAAAGCTAAACACAAGAGAGGCATGTCAATGTTTGTTCATACAATTTTTATAAAATTACAATGCCTTTAAAAATAAATTTTACTTTTGCCCTAATATTAATTCAAATGCATATTAATAAAATCTTTGCATTTCTAATTTTTGTTAAATCATTTGTCATTTCATGAACATTACTTTTGTTACCATTACTTTTTATTTCTGCAATATCATGTGTTGTTCTGGTAAGAGCAATAGAAGGGAATTTTTATTAGTGTAAGATACAATTGCTTTGAAGTGAAATGACTACAAAAATATAAAATACCTAGCTACATAAAAATTGTCTGAAAATAAGGCTGAAATTGCTTGAAAATTTTTTTCTTTCTTTCTTTCTTTCTTTTTCTTTTTTGAGACAAGGTCTCACTCTGTAATTCAGGCTAGAGCACAGTGGAACAATCATAGCTCACTGCACTCTCAAAATCCTAAGCTCAAGCAATTCCCCCACCTTAGCCTCCCAGGTAGCTAGGACAATAGGGGTGCACCACCATGTCTGGCTAATTTTTAAACTTCTTATAAAGATGGGGTCTCACTATGTTGCCCAGGCTGGTGTAGAATCTCCGGCCTCAAATGATTCTCCTGCCTCAGCTTCCCAAAGCATAGGCATTCCAGAAGTGAGCACCAAGCTGGTGCTTGAAAGTTTCAATAGCAATTGCCTCAGATACCTATTACAGAGTAATGAATCCTCCCATCATTTTTTTTTGTTGTTGCTACATTTCAATTTCCTTAGGGTATATTGTGCTCTGCTAGTGAGTTTCCCCTTAGTGTTTAGAAATTTAAAGTTTAGAGTCAGTGAGAGCATTATATGTTACATCTATACATACATACATGTGTGTATACATATATACAC
>NW_012103787.1:1050780-1064771 GCF_000951045.1 Mandrillus leucophaeus
CTTTTCGGCATGCTCAGAAAGTATGTAGGGTTTTTAAAACACATGGAGTAAACTTCCTAGCTATCATTCATTTTGCCTTATTAATTATATAATGATATAACTTTCTTTATGATGCCATGAATAATAATAATATTTCTGAAATACGCATCGTGAATTCAACCAGTTTCTCTGCTCAATGCACATAATTTACTCCTTCACGGACCTTGTTTTTTTTTCTGTTCTTTTAACCATCTTTCCTTCCAATAGGTTTGAATAAATAGATGACAGCAAGATTCATATTACTTTTGCTTGTATAAATGAAATAGAGTGTGACTGACTATACTGACATGAAATAATACAATCATTATAAAAAAATTCAAAGTTAGGTTGGCATGACTTTTGATAAATAGTCATCTATTTTATTTATGCAATAATACAAAAATGCTATGCCTTTTAAAATAACTTTTTGTAAAGTTAGAATTTTTCAAATGTATTTATAATCATATAAGTTTTATGGCTGAACTTCTAAAGAATTAATGTATTTAAGATTACAAATAAAAATTAAATAATTTAATAAAAACGTAATTAGTCTCCTCTAATTAATGCTACATATTAAGACCTCAGGAAATGTTTGCTGGGTATTATCTGTGCTATTTTAAATTATTCATCAATTTCTACTTTATCCTCAACAATATAAGAAATTTTTCATAGATTCATTATTAGAATGATGGAGTTTATAATGACATTGAAGATTACCAACGTCAATATATTTATATTACAGAGTAGGGAAAAACTCTAAAATGTAATGACCATTGAGGTAATAGCAGTAAGTCTCAAACAGAGTCAAGTTCTTGTACCACTCTTAGTTTTTCTCTCTCCCTTTGTTTGCCTGATACTTTACTGAAATAAATACTCAGTTACTTTGTTGTGTACAGAGGAGCTGAATAAATAAAATATCTGACAACAAGGTATGCAGTCATTACTTTAGAATGACACCATTTGATATAAAAAAGTCTGTCTATCACAAATTTAAGACAAATATTCAGCTACAGTTAGTTATTTTATTAATTAAATTTTGTCTAAAAATGGACAAAGGTGTCAGAACAAAATGTAATGGCATTTTTATAAATAAAGAAAAATGGAAACAAGCAAGTGTCTTACAAACGGCAGATTAAATGAAGTTTTATATGTAATTATTGATGATTCATGGCTACAATGCATTAGGGATACCATTACATTTTTAGAATTTGAATATCTAGAAAAACTTTTATATAATATCATTGAGATAACTCATTTTTAATCTCAAAACAGGGAAAACATTTTTATAAGATGTAGTACCAATGTAAATTTAACAAGGTTCCTGGGTTTCTGCTTACTGTTTAGTCCTGTTATTTAAAGAACTTTGTCTTCAGTTTTATCATAAAGGATTTTAATTACTACTCAACAGAAAGTATCTGAGTAAATAAAATTATCTTAGCAAGGAAATGCTTCCTGGATGACTGTTAATTAGAGTTGCACAGGCTTTAACTCCAGTTCATATTTATCAGTAAATTCTAAAACAAAAGGTTATTTGTATGACAAATAAAAAGTGCTGATGAATAAAGGGATTTGGGATTACTCTTTTGATACTAAGAAAATGTGGGTAACTTTTTTCTGCTTCCACATTTGTTATTTTAGGAAAAAAATTATATGGATAATATTTTTTCCCAAATGATTTTGGCTTATTTCCCTGATGTTTACATTTATTTTACTGACATAAAGTAAAACCAAGCGAATAAACAAAACTCAGCAAGAAAAACTCTAGTTTACGTAGAAAGGAAAAGGGAAAAAAGACAAACATCCAACATTTTGATGTATATTGGAATGTTTCTCTGTGTCTATTTATATAACAAAATGGAACACAACCTACAGTATTATATATGTGTGAAGTTACAAAATTGTATGCTAGATCTATTTGTGTTTATTTACCCCAAAATATAATAGGAACCTATTCCCATATGTGGAACTTTAGAGAAAATATTTCATGTTTTTACATGTTGCAGGATTTCTGAACAAAAATTGCTGGAACCAGGAGTAACTTAAGAAAGCAACACACAGAATTAATTGAGGATTTGGATTTCTCCATATTCTGAAGGTAATAGCAGCATTATTACTTATAACAATTGTGTGTATATTTGTTGGGAGGTGTTGGGGATAATCTCTTGTATGCAGTAGCGTTATCACTACGAAAGTTTTAATCAGTGGTAGATTGGTTTGAGATACAGATGGAAGGTGAAGTAGTCAGGTAGGTACTGGGTATGACACTTATTTGGTAAAGGTACGATCATAATGATAAAAATTGCAATGTGAGCTTGTTGCACTGAGAATCTTTGTAATAATATGATTAGAGGTAATTCAGGGAATTTAACCATCAACATGAAGCATGCTATGATAGGCAGAGGTCCTATGTAGCATCTTGATAGAGATTCTTATTTCTTGAAGCCACATTGTAAACTTTGCTCAAAATTAGGACTATGACGTAAGTTTGAAAGTCGGAAAATGACAAAGGAGAGGATATGTTTAACTGAAACAGGTCCTCTTTGCTAATGTCAGGTTTCAAAAGACAAAATAGAAAACAGCAATGTGAAATAAGGAATTGTCCATTGATGAACTTAGGAATAAGAACCACTAAATTTCCTCAGTCCCTCAGTGTATCTCTTTCTCAGATCTCCTTGTCACCTCAATTTTGTCTTTCTAGAAAACCCATTTGTCATCATTTATGAATTAGTAAAGATTCATACCACTATGTGAATAAAGCCATTCACAGAAAGTGGCAACCAAGAGTATTTCCCAAAGTTATGCCCACTGAGATAGTTCCCCTTTATCTGTCCTTTATTTATTATTTATTACCTTCATGGCCATTGGTAAGTGGAGCTGTAAGGTAGCCTACACTATTTAATACCTGAGTCAAGGTCAAGGATTTTATTTAAAAATATGGAGTTAATTAGTGGAAGGTCGAAGGCCATATCTAAAGGTAGACAAGTTAGAAGTCAATTTTCTATTTCCATGTATATTTCAATTCCTCAGTTTATGGGTCTTCTCTCTCCTAAGAGATGTAGTAAGGAAAAGGTGGAATAAAGTTTGTATTTAAGAAATCTATTTTATCAATCTTATTATTGTAAATCTTTAAATTTAAATGTCTACATTTTGCCAGAAAAGTTATAGCACGTATACTTCATTAATAAGTCACCATTTTCAGGCTTTGTTCATCTGATCAAGGAATGTATGTGATCAATTTTAAGACATGCGAGGTAGCTTATATTAATCCTGAATCAAGGACAGTGGATTTTATTGATAAATGTGGAGCTAATTAGTGGAAGGTTGAAGACCATATATGATGGTAGACAGGATAAAAGCCAATTTTCTGTTTTTATGTATTTTTGTCTTGTTGTCCAATTAATGGGACTCAATAGGTCAAAGAGTAAGGCCACCACTTCCCAGGTCTTCCTCCAGTTGTAAGTTAGCCATAGTTCTATGTAAGTTCACCTTTTTTCATTTCTAAACTAGATATCATTTTTGTTATCTACTCAAACACATTATTCAAGCAATTTTCCTTTTTATCTTTCTTTTTTTCTCTCTAACTTTTCCATTTTTCTCCCATTAAAAAAAAAAAAAAAAAAAAAAAAAGTTTTTGTGGTCTCACAAATTATCTTAAAATCTCTTTGCTCTTTACGCCAAAACTCTTCCAAAAGGTCATTGCTTTCTCTGTCTGTAGTTTATCTTATTTATTCCTTAAGCTCACTTCAGTCTGGATCTCACTCCTTCTCACTCAATGCGTTTAAGAACAACAGTCTCCTTTTTGTATATGGAACATGATATTATGGCTCTTACTAAACCAGGTTCCTTTGAATATATTTGTGACTTGCACCTCACCTCTTTCATGTCCTTACTCAATGTTATCTTCTTATCGAAGGCTTCCCTGACCACCCTTTTAAAATATTAATTCGTCGTTCTTTCTCCAAAAATGCTACATAATTTCCTTAATTTTTATGTTGTACGTTTTTGCTTAATAAAACATGTTCTATTAAACAAAGTTTTTTATCAGTTTATGTTTATTGCTGTATCTCTAACACTTAGAATCGTTTCTGGCACATGAGAAATTATCAGTAAATATTTGTTGAATCAACTTCAAAATGGTATATTTCTAATAATAAAATTGTGTTAATATGTCATAAGAAAGTTCTAATATTATTTTCAAAAATGTAACTATTTCAATGGCTTCACAATATTTTGTTATATATGTTTACTATTAGATATTTGACTACATAAGAATTGTTTGATATTAATTTTACTATTTTATCTTATAAAATAATATATGTAATTTTTTTGCCTGTGGTCTGTGCTTTGACATTTAAGATTTGTAGAAATCTACATAACCATGTACAATTATTTTAAAAATTAATAAATATTGAAAACATTGGATTATTAGCAGAATACTCAGGAAAAGCTGATCAATTAAAAATAATAAAAAGTTGATACAGATTTTTATATCTTAAGTTTTTTTATTACTAGTATGATCTAAAATGTTTTTAATGTTAAAATAAATGTGATGTTTTGGTACAATATCTATATTAATAATTGGCAAGAGTTTTCAGTTTCTGTGTTTTTTTTTTTGTTGTTGTTCGATGTTTGTGTGTCATAATCACACCAAGAGCTTGGAGTTCAGTAAAAATAGAAGGTGGTGGAAAAGCCCATTGTATTCCACACATTTTACCATTTGTAAAGGCCTTAGAAAATCAATTTATCTAATTTGCATAATGGCACTTAAAATTAGGATTATATACTCTTTCTTGTAGTTGATCAAATAAAACTCTAAGATGATAAGTAGAATTTGTACAAAACATAGTGATACGCCATTATAGAGTACAAATACTCTGATTGTAATTCAAGTATTGTTTGAGTTCATTTTTGAGAGCAGTATTTCATGTCTAAGGACCAATATTTCATATACATGATATAATATTCTATGTTAGAAGAAAAACTACAATTCTTTCTGTTCACTAATATAGACATCGGTGACTCAATTTTTCACTTTCAATCATTTAAGTTTATGAACATTGCTTATTTTGTGATAAGCTGTTCCCCATCAAAATATTTTGTGCTATTTGAGCTGATGCATTTGTAATTAGCTAAATTTAACCATTCTACAATATACATGCACTTTAAAACATCATGTTGTGTATTATAAAAACATGCACTGCTACCTGTCATTTTTTTAAAAATTAATTTTGTGTTCCAAATTTATGTTTTTATTTAGGGCTTATAGCACGATCAGTCTTTATAACAATTAGTGTTGAGTCTACTTTTGCAGTTTAAAGAGCTAGTCTGTTATGATATTCATAATATATGTTATTTGTATTATTTTGTCTAAGAAACAATTTATTATGAATTTTAAAACTTATATAATGGAAATCACATAGTCAAAGTGTTAAAGGGGTCATTTTTGATACAAATTAGCAAAATATATAGAAAATAAAAATAGTAAGTTGTGGTGCTTCATCTACATGGACAACTGCTACTCTCCTCAAATGGATTCTTACTCGTAGAGATCGTGAGCCTATTTTTGCCAAGTATTCTGAATTTTGGAAAGAAACAAAAAAGCATGCTTTTATATGAAATATCATAATTTTATGTGTGTTAATTAAGTTTCTTTTTAAAAATACTGAATGTCAAATAGATTACTTACTGAAGTGCCAGTCTGGTTCTGTTCACTGGCAACCAACTTGCAAAATTGTCATATAAGAAATTAAGATGTTCATTCTGGTCTATGTCATTTCTACAAGTATGGTAACAACATTTAAAACATCTGCCAAATGGTAAGAGCATGTCTAGTAATTTTAAATTGAATGATCTAGTAATTGCAATGTTATCTCAAAGAGATAGGATACTCTGTTAAGAATCTCACTAAACATGATGGAGATTTAATTATGGCCAAGTGCTGTAAATACAAAGTCACAAGGCCTGACCCTGGATTTCTTCAGAAATTCAAGTAATCTTTTACTCTTCTACAGTAATCTTATTTGAGGAGGGTTAAAATAAGTAATGTTTAATATTTCTAAAGGACAAATTAAACCGAGTAGTATTTTTGTAGCTCATAATTTAAAACAATTATTTTCTTTTTTATATATAAACATGATAGTGTTAAATGTTTTTTAAAAATTTTCAAAACAGTCTCACAAAACTGTTTTTCAGTTAATTCTCAATTCTCAGTGTTTTCTTTTTCTTTCGTTTGCTTTCTTGTTTCTTTCTTTCTTTCTTTCTTTCTTTCTTTCTTTCTTTCTTTCTTTCTTTCTCTCTCTCTCTCTGTGTGTGTTTAATTACATTCATTCTATGAGGGTGGTAGAAATTACACTGAAAGAATACCATTGATATTGATAATAAAAAAAATCAAACTTTTGGGGATTAAATAATTATTCTCAAAATATAATCTCTAATTTGGAAAAATATAATTTAATATTACAGACTTTCTTTGATTCTCAGAGTTGATACAGCCAAAGCTTATGCTTTACTCAAATAAGAATTATGTTTCGACTGATATCATGATGGCATCATATCCTATTGAGAGACAGGACTAGCTGGATTTCCTAGACCTACTAAGAATTCCTGAGCCTAGCTGGGGAAGGTGACCACACCCACCTTTAAACACGGTTTGTAACTCAGTTCACACCCGACCAATCAGGTAGTAAAGAGGGCTCACTAAAGTACAAATTAGGCTGAAAACAGGAGGAAAAGAAATTGTCAAATCATGTATCACCTAAGAGCATGGGGGAGGGGCAATGATCAAGATATAAACCCAGGCATTAGAGCCCGGAGCTGCAAACCCCTTTGGGTCCCCTCCTATTGTATGTGAGCTCTGTTTTCACTCTATTAAATCTTGCAGCTGCACACTCTTCTGGTCCGTGTTTGTTACGACTTGAGCTGAGCTTTCGCTTGCTGTCCACCACTGCTGTTTGCAGTCTTCACAAACCCTCCGCTGACTTCCACCCCTCTGGATCTGGGCAGGGTGTCCGCTGTGCTTCTGATCCAGCAAGGAGCCCATTGCCACTGCAGATCAGCTAGAGGGTTGCCATTGTTTCTGTATGACTAAGTGCCCAGGTTTGTCCTAATCTAGCTCAACACTAGTTGCTGGATTCCACGGTTCTCTTCCGTGACCCATGGCTTCTAATAGAGCTGTAAGACTCACCGCATGGCCCAAGGTTCCATTCCTTCCAATCCGTGAGGCCAAGAACCTCAGGTGAGAGAACAAAAGGCTTGCTGCCATCTTGGGAGTGGCCCATCACCATCCTGGGAACTCTAAGAACAAAGACATGCCTGTAACACTATTTATTTATTTATTTATTTATTTATTTATTTATTTATTCATTCATTCATTCATTCATTCATTCATTCCGAAACAGGATCTCACTCTGTCTCCCAGACTGGAGTGCAGTGATGCTATCTCAGCTCAATTGATCTACCTCCTGGACTCAAGTCATCCTCCCACCTCAACCTCCTAAAGTGCTGGGATTACAGGCATGAGCCACTGCACCCAGACCCTATATATATATTTTATATTTTTATAATTCAAACAGTTCTTTTAGATCACACAAATGAAATATTTTGAATGTTTTCCGTTGACTCAGTAGCTTGATTCTAAACCTACTGTTCACTACAAGCCTTGTCTTTACCTCTAGGATTATAATAAGAAATTAATACATAAACAGGCATTTTGTTCTATAGAGTAGCTATAAATCCTAATTTTTTTAATAATTCTTTTCAATGTTTTCAAGTTATAGCTACTTAAATACCAGGCATGTCAAGTGTCACTTAACAGTCTACACAACAGACATATAAGAGCAGTGCAATCTAGGGTAATGATACCATACAAGAGCTTTAACATATTTCTAAATTTCTGAAATATTATCATATATTGATTTGACAGTGGTTTATATAGTTAAGACGTACTAGAACATTTTTAATTTTGTACATAGAATATATTATTCATTATGTGAAAGCGTAGACTAGAATATAACCATTAGAAAAAATAATCCAAAATTATGGTTGCCATTTTATTAACTAGCTAATTCAAAGGATGTCTAGTATATAATGAAATATACTATATACTTCATGTAAATGATCTCCCTTTTAAAAGTTGCAAATCATTTGTACAAAATGGCGTTTGCATGACCATTGACTTTAAACTCAAAATTCCAAGTGAAAATAGCTTGTGCATAAAAGGGAATTCAATGACCCATAGTCAGAAATTACCCCAATGTTGTGTGTTTAACCCAATACACACACAGGATTGACATCAAGAATCTCCCTCTCCTTTTTCTTTTAATGCTTCTTTTCTGAATGTTGGTTTCCACTCCAGTCAGATTTTATCTTTTGATCAATGACAGCCTTTGAGGTATGAATCTGACATACAGCAAAGATAGATACATTTTTTTCTCCCAATTCCAGTTTAATGAAAAAAATTCCTAAAACTGGAAACTGTTATGACTCAGCTCAAGCAGGATAAAATTTATGAGTTACCAGGTACTGGTTCTATCCATCTTATACTTTATGATGCTTCAAGACGTGAGATTTAGTATTTCCGGGAAGTCCCACTTGTTGTCATGCATGTACTCGCCCATTTCACTGAGAGATACGACAGTATTTTCCCTCTTAGGAATAAGTGACCTAATATGCTAACCACACTGGCTTCTTCTACACATGAACCTACTGTTCCTGAAATCACTATAAAGCATATCTGAAAGAGAAAAAAGGAGAAAATACCTCCAGGTATTTTTCCACTGAATGACTAGAGCTGCTTTGTTAAAATGAATACAGGTTGGTTTGCAGTATCTGATATTTCAATCAGATGCAATTGGATAAAAAAATTTAATATATTTTGAATCTATAAGAAACATGTAGATATCATAATAACCTATCTGCTAATTCACACTGAAGTGTGAATCATGGAGCAATCTTCATGTAGCCATGTAGCCTCTCTTCATGACTAGCAACATCCCTCAACAGTTCCATTGTTTTGCTTCCTAAATCTCTTCCTAATGTAGCTAATGTTATTCAATTTTCATGGAAACAATCACTTTTATTTTTCATGAATACAGTAAATATTTAATTTGTCTTTCTATGTGCCTTTCAACTTAGTCTCCATGTTGCTACTAAGGTGATCTTTGCAGAAAGGAAATTTGATAAGGACAGCTTGTTGATATATTTTCTTTAAATTAGACCACGTTCTAATCATGACTAAATTAATAATCCCAGCCTAGTTGTTTCTGGAGCCTCAGATTAAATATACTCTACTTCCAATATTTCTCTCCTTTTAAATCATTTTGGCATTTCTGAATTAACACAAACTTTCTAACACAATTTTGTAGAAGATTTCCCTTTGGAATAATTTGGGACATGCCTAATTTTCAGAATACTTCAAAACATATAATGGTAGGTGTTTATTCCAATTACATAGGACCTTGCTAATCACAACTTGTCAATAATAAATTGGAACATACAGAACCATTGTGGTATTAATGTAGAATAAAAAGTTGTTAGTTATAATAAAAATGATTATGGGAGGTTCTACCTTCAAAAGATGAATACATGATTTTGTTTGTGGGAAAATAAATACTTTTTTTTTTTTTTTTTGCTCACTTTCATCTACAAGAATCTAAAAGGGGAGGAAATATTTATATTGCCAAATTTTTCCAGTTCTTTTAGACATGACTCTAAATATAGATAACTCTGATTAACAGATTCTGTTCAGTAGATCCCAACATAGTATCTGTAAACAGAAACCCACAGTTGAAGAGTATGGGGGTATTATATATTTTTTTTAACTTTTGAGTCCAGTGATACACGCGCAAGTTTGTTACGTAGGTAAATGTGTGTCATGGGGGTTTGTTGGAAAGATTTTTTCATCACCAGGTATTAAGTCTGGTATCCATTAGTTATTTTTCTGGATCCTCTCCCTCCTCCCATCCTCTACCCTCCAACAGAGCCCAATGTGTGTTTTTTCCCCTCGTGAGTTCAGGTGTTCTCTTCATTCACTCCCACATGTAAGTGAGAAGATGTAGTATTTGCTTTTCTCTTCCTGAATTAGTTTGCTAAAGACAATGTCCCCAGGCTCTATCTATATCCCTGCAAAGGGCATGATTGCATTCTTTTTATGGCTGTATAGTATGCCGTGGTGTTTATATACCACATTTTCTTTATCCAGTCTATGATTGATGGACATTTAGGTTGATTCCATGTCTTTGCTATTGTGAATAGTGCTGCAATAAACATATGTGTGCATATATCTTTAAAATAGAATAATTTATATTCCTTTGGGTATATAACCAGTAATGAAATTGCTGGATCGAAACGTGTTTCAGAAACCTTCAGTTTCTGTCTTTTGGTATTTATGAAACTGCCACAATGTCTTCTACAATAGTTGAACTAATTTACACTCCCACCAACAATGTATAAGCATTCCTTTTTCTCCACAGCCTCAACAGCATTTGTTATTTTTTGACTTTTTAATAATACCCATTCTGACTGGTGTGAGATGGTATCTCATTATGACTTTAATTCGCATTTATCTAATGGTCAGTGATTTTAAGCTGTTTTTTTTTTTTTTCGTATGTTTGTTGACTGCATGTATGTCTTCTTTTGAGAAGTGTCTATTCATATCCTTTACCACATTTTAATGCGGTTGTTTATATATATATATATATATACACACACACATTTGTTTAGATTTCTTGTAGATGTTGGATATTAGACCTTTTGCAGATGCATAGTTCACAAAATTTTTCTCCCATTCTGTAGGCTGTCTGTTTACTCCATTGATAGTTTCTTTTGCTGTATAGAAGCTCTTTAGTTTAATTAGATCACATTTGTCGACCTTTGCTTGTGTTGCAATTGCTTTTGGCGTTTTCATTGTGAAATCTTTGCTCATACCTGTGTCTTCAATGGTATTACCTAGGTTGTCTTAGAGATTTTTAAATTCTAGAAGAATGGAGAATGTAGAAGCAGATTAATCTTTTGTTCAATTGCAGAGCCACTTCAGGAGAAAAAATGCTAGGAAAATAGATAATGAGAACTTCATCATGGCTGAATGACTTGATAATAGTTTCACTTTTAAGAATTTTGATATTGGAAACCATTATGATCCTGTATATTTCCCCCAAACCTTCAGTAATATCTAATACATACAAATACATATTTTGTGTAAGTGTTGTGTGAGAAAACACAATTACAGGAGTTATGTTCTTTGCCTAGTTCTGAGTGGTTAGTTCAATTAGTACAATTAATTGTCGTCATAAAATTACTGATTATAAACAACCACAGAATCTCAGTGGCATACATAATTTAATATTTGCTTCTTGTGCATAAGCAGTGCTTAGTTGATACAGACTTACTTGTTTGTATTTGAAGTGTATTTCATCCTTCTGATCAGTGAGCTAGCTTGGACACATGTTTTTAAAGATGATAGTGAAAATTTGAAAAAGCAAAGAAAAACATGTCATAATTCTTAAGGTGTAGGGTTGAAACTGGCATACCATCACTATTATCTATACACTATTTCAGTGGCCAAAGCAAGTAAAAAACATGATCCCAGATTTAATAGGCAGATATCTTCACCATTTTAGAAAAAAACTACAATGTCCTATGGGAAAAGCCATGAAGAAAAGGACATTCAAATAGAAGATGATGTAATCTGTTCCACATTCAACTCTCTTGTCTCCACATGGAAATAAAAGTAAATATACGTTTTTCCAAGTTCTTCTCCCTTGTCTCCCATAGAATGTGCAGTGGCCCATTCTTCTCAATATCTACGATATTGGAAAAGGACGAGGCTTCACAGTAAGCGATACTAAGGAGTCTAGATGGTTTTAAAATAAACCTCAAAGATGAAAGTGACCAGGAATTTCATTTTAAATTACATCTGAAAAATAGATTTCAAGTGCTTATGCGTTTATGTGCAGCCCAATCTGTTTCTTAAACCAATGATTATCTAAATAATCGAAGCAGCCATGCATGCATCTTCAAAATACAGAATGGTACAGGCTATTGAAACATGGCTCTTGATTTAACATTACGTAATATTCCTAGATAGCTATCTAAAATCATTTTGAGTCTGAGATTGCATTTTCGACCCTTATCTTTTAGACAAGAAGGGAATACCAAAATTATAGTATAAACTTTTAACAGTGCATATATTCATTTTTTTAATATTACAGGCAAATAAATGGTCTATACGTTTTTATGTAAATCAACATCAAAAAGATATGCCCAAATATATGAGTGGTTACAAGATTGTTTTAGCTAAGAGTGATTCTGAAAGGGAGCTGCCTCATATGTTGGAACATTTCAGTATAGTAGAGACTACATTTAAAAGAATTACTGGAAGTAGCTTCAACAAATGCCAGAGAATGAATGGGAACTGTAGATTTGTAATAGTAGTCGGTTTACCATAGCAAGATGTAGAAATTTTTTAAAAGAACACGAAAGGTGTCAGACGCATAGAAATCAAGATATTATTTGAAATTTCTGAGGCTGTCCTCCAAAAGTCATTAATAGTTTACAATTTCAAGTGTTTCAGAGTATGTTACCGTTTGTATAACAGCTCTTAAATATGTATGAGCTTGTAGGTTGAGTAAAGGAGAATAAGATTTCGGATTTCTAAATGTTTAACTAAGCAGTAACAAGAAGGCACAGATGCTGCTTCATGGATATTAATATAACGTGTTCTGCAAAAAAAAAAAAAAAAAAAAAGGAGATGCATACCACTAAATGAACAAACGATAAACAGGAAGGATCTGAGTAAGGTACCACAGAAGCTCTGAAGAGTATCATGTCATTTTGGGAACAGCATAATATAATAAAGCACTTTGTTTCAGGAAGTTAATTAAGGAAAAAGAGAGACAGTAAACCATTATTGCTCTCTTTAAGAAACAGCACAGGAATGAAGTATGCTGGAAATTGCTGCTCAGAATAAGAGAGCTCATGACAGATGACTCAACTATATAAGGTAGTGTTCCCAAATCTCAAGGGGAAGGCGTTTACTTACCCCTAAATTAAGTTATCTCCAAGTCAGGTGGCTAGTTGATTAATATGTTCACTTATTTGCTACTACTTTCCAGGGACTGTCACAAGTAAGAAATTTGTAAGCAATACCCGCACCTCTACCATTTAGATAAATTTAACATATACTAGGTGAATCTAAGGCTCAATACCTTTGAGTCACATACTGCCAGAAATTCAAATCTCTGGTTCAGAGATGGCAAAGAATTTTCGATGCCATGAAAACAATAATGTAGAATTCCAGATAAATTAATCCACATGACAGGAAGCTGGAGCCTTCAGAAAGCTTCCCAGTGAGAAGCTCTGGATGGCAGAATGCAAGACATTTTTAAGAGGGGAGATGGCTAATAAGATACTTTTGCTTTATTTGACAGTTATTTTGGAAAGCTTAAAGAAAATTAGTTTGGCTTTTGTCTGATTCAAAGCCTGAGTAAGGAGATTAAAAAGTCACGGGATATTAGATATTAGTAGGTGGATTGGGAGCAGGAAATTGGATGGAGAGGTGACCATGATTTTGTAAATTTGTGGCAATTAACAAATATTTTGCAGAAGACATCCATTTCATTCTGATTATGAGATAATGGGAATTGAGCCAACTGTGTTCATATCTTGAAAGTCAGGGCAAACTCAGCTAATATTTGCTTTACAGAGCTTAATGTAATATATGTTAACTCCTTAAATATTAATGCAAAGAAGTATATTATGTGTTAAATTACATCTTAAATACATAGTACTCAAAATATATTTTTAAAACTGCAGTGTGTTTTTTTAATATATAACTTGTTTAATATTGTTTTTCAGTACTCAAACAGCATTCAGTAACCAGTTTTACAGCTAAAGAGACTCTCAGTATTCTAAATGCCTGTGATTCATTTCATAAATAAGAAAATGCTTATAGACATTTACAGCCTTTTCGACCATCA
>NW_012103787.1:1065671-1066018 GCF_000951045.1 Mandrillus leucophaeus
AAAGAAAGAAAAAGCATTGTAACTTTCATTTGAATTACTTACCTTTGTTACTAGCATATCAATGTTACTAAACACTAGTTCTTGAAACTTTGTACATATTTATTTTTCTACATTGCTAAGTATTTCCTTAAAAAAAAAGAGAAAGCATTAGATCTTCCTTTCCCATTTGGATTCATGGCTGTAGATAGGTGTTATACTTTCTTTCCAGTGTGCTGGATAGAATCTCTAGTGCAACATTAAACAGTGAGAGCTGACATCCTCAAGTTATTCCTGACCTTAGGAAGAAAGCCTGTAGATTTGCATCTTTAAGTATAATGTTAGACACATTATACTTAATAATATATATA
>NW_012103787.1:1066691-1071027 GCF_000951045.1 Mandrillus leucophaeus
GTTTATATTATTTCTCCCTAAATGTTAGATAGTATTCACGAGTAAAACTTTCTTGACCTACAATTTTCCTTGTGGGAAGGCTTTTAATGAAATATTTTAGTCTTTTATTGTGCTGCTGTAACAGAATACCACAGACTGGATACTTTATAATTAGCATAAATTTATTTCTCACAGTTCTGGAGTGCAGGAAGTCCAAAGTCAAGAGGCTAGAATCTGCAAGGCTCATTTTGCTACATCAAAATATGACAGAAGGCATTACATAATAAAAAAAAAAAAAGAGAGGGCAAGAGAGACAGAGAAAGAGTGTGCAAACCCACTTTTGCAATAACTACATTAGCCTACTCATGAAGGTGAAACCTTCATCACCTAAACTCCTCTTAGAGGTCCCACCGCTTAATACCATCACAGTGGCAATTAAATTTCAACGTAAGTTTTGGAGGAGACAAACCATGGCACCATGAATTTGAGGTCTGAATAGTACATTTTTATTCAGGTTATCCACTTATTGATTAGTTTAGTAGTTTGTGTCTTTAAGAATTTATCAATTTAATGTAAGTTCTGGTTTTTTGAGATAAAATTAATTATGATCATTACATACCAGCCTCTTAATATCCATAGAATGTGTAGTAATGTAAATTATTTCATTCCCAATATTGTTAAATTGTGTATACTCTATTTTATTAGCCTGGTTAGATTATTATTTTTTAAAAAAATCTCAAAAACCAGGTTTTGGTCTTATTGATTTTTCCCAGTAGTTCTCTTTCTCCAATTGACTGGTAAAGTCTACTATTCTATTTTCCTTTATTCTGTTTACTTGGGAACTAATTTATCCTTCCTTTTAATTTACACTTACTTTATAGTTTCTTAAAGTAGAATTTGAGTTTGAGACCTTTCTTTTATTTCAAGATACATGTTTACATCTACAAAATTTCCCTACTATTATTGCATTAGCAGCATCTCACAAATTTTCATACACTTCATTTTAATTTTCATTAATTTCACTTCCAATTTTTGGATAGATTTCTTCTTTGATGTTTCAGTCATTTGGAAGTCTGTAAATTTACTTTCACATATTTCAGGATGTTTCAGAGATATTTCTATTATCAATTTCTAATTTAATGCCATTGTATTTGATAATAGAATTTGTATGATGAGGATACATTTAAATCTAATAAACTTATATTATTGTCCCAAATATGTATGTCCACAATTTATAAATTTTGAGATGACTTAAATGAGTTATCATTTTGAATTGCATTATTTTTAAATTATCTGATCAAAATTTATATGAAATTTAAAACGTTTTATTATATGTCACAATCTTTATAAAGCTACTGAATTTTAGTTATTTCCTATGAAAATTGTCTATGGAAATAACATTGCATGTTTTCATTATTCCTGTAATACAGATTTGTTATTCCTATTTACTTAAAGAAACACATGAATACATTTCCTAAATAAAGTCTTCTTTCTATATGAAAATCCTAACTATATCTCTTTTCTTTTAATTAAGGTACTTGCTGCAAGCGAAGTTATCTCTCCATCTTTCAGATAATTTCTTGAATGGTATTCATGAGGGAGTGAAAAATTTTTGTTGTCAACTAATATTCTTCTGGTAGTTGAGTACAGTTTTATTTCTCTCAGTTGCTACCAAGTTGATCCTGGTTTACTGCAAAAACCTTCTATACGCTCTCCCTACTTATGTTCTTGGCCTTACAATGTATCCTGTATACAGCAGAGAGACTAATAATTTAATGCCACAACTCATATTATGTTATTCCTCTGCTTTAAACTCTTTATTGGCTTCCCTTGCCCTCAAAGTAAAACATAAATTTTTAACCTGAATGTACAATCAAAAAAGCCAATTTATGTCACTCTACATTCAAATATATTATTTTACTTACTTCATATCATTTGTCATGATCAGAACTTACTTATTTATATACATACGTATGTTATTTACTCATTTGAACATGTTTCTATTGCTATACACAAGAACATATCTCTTTGTCTAGCTTGTTTACTTCTGTATCACGTGCACCCAACACTGTCACATCGTATAATTTGATTTATATATGCTGGATGAATTAATGAATGAAGAATGGTAGATGGACACAAGACAAGAGCGAAAATACACTGGGGAGATAGTAAGAAATTGACCCAAGACATGAAATAACAAGAGTTTTGTTTCTACTGCCTTGAGATTATTACAGGAATTAAAGTTGTAATTTTTCTACTTAAACATAAAATTTGTATTTAGTAGAGATTAGGCCATTAGATTATATATTGGATTAGATGATTAGTTAGATTTTATAATTAGATTTGATGGTCTATATTTATCTGATATATAAATAAATTATATTTAATTATTATATTATTGGATTTATATAAAATTATTCCATCAACTAAAAGCCATTTTATAACTGGTCCTAACATATAAAAATGAATTTCTTGCTGGGCATGATAGCTCATATCTGTAATTCCTGCTACTTGGGAGGATGAGGGAGGAGGATTATTTGAGGTCAGGAATTTGAGATTAGCCTCGGTAACAGTGCAAGACTCTGTTTCTAAGAAAAAAGAAAAGGAAAAATATATTTCATCCAAGTTTTGGAAAATCATATTAAATATAATTTAAGTATAATCCTTTGGAACATAAATTGAAACTTGTCGGATGACTCTATAGTGTTCAATTTGTTTCCTATTATTTCCTACCAAATTTCCTAATACTTAAGAAAACATGAACTCTGACTAATGAAGAAAAAAAAAAAAGAGAAATATTTGTGTATTATGTCTGACAATTTTAAACATTCCACTAAAAAACAATAAACATGATGGTTGGTGACTGTTTCTTTCTTAGGTGGTTAACATGTATTATGAAAGTGAATGTATCCAATCTTAACTCCTTAGGAGTCAATAATATATAGAGAATGTCCTCACATGTGGTCTTAAATGATTTCTGGGTGCAAAATGAAGTCACCAATGTTCTGGCTAAGAAGTTCAAAAGCTATCTGTTACAAATAAAACTATGCAGTTGCTTTCTTTGTATTTAACTATTAAAAAAATACTTAGGAAAATTTCAACTAACAATACTCTGTACACTCAGTCTTATCCACTTAAATTTTCTTTGGTTCTGTAAAAAAATTAGTTGCAAACATACACACATACACTAACACATATATATTTATTCCAGTAGTTTCAATAATAAAGACTTGTCTGTTCCTCTTCAGTGTTTCAAATAGTATATAGCACATCACTTTTGAGGCTACCCTATAACTCAGGCGGAGCATTAAGTAATATTTTGTGGAATCCCTCTAACTTATTGTTTACAGTGCCTCATAGATCCTTTCTTTTTAATGTAAAGTGGATGACACAGAACTGAGTGTCAACTTTCACTTAAAGAGTCACACATTTACAGTATTTCTAAAACCTCTCAGTTTGTGAACATGAATTTTAATAATTTCAATCTAAAATGCTAATTTTGTTTGTTTACAACATTGTAATTTACTCTAATGGGTATCCACTTCTCTTTTGTTCCTTGGCAAAGTAGTTTTTTGTTTGTTTGTTTGTTTGTTTGTTTGTTTTTAAGGCAAAGGCTTCTGTCCTGTAGAATCTCATATCTTTTTATAAAGAGATGACATTTTTAAACCTCAAACTGTGATGCTGTTAAGCGGAACTTTAAAAATTGCCTTTTGAGCTTTCAATTTTTTATATAGGTTTCATTTTACTTTGCATGGTGTGCGATATATAACATATTGTCTGAGATCAGAGCTAAAGACAAGTCAAACAGAGATTATAATGCTTATTAAAAATGACAACCTGTGTTGATTTAGTACTATCATAAAGCAGTAAACTAATCAAATATTAATTCCATCCAACAAATATTTACATCTATATTTTAGTAATTTTGAAAAGGTATCTGATGATGTTTAGCCTTATTGTCTATTTATAGACACAAAAATGTAAATCGTTAATGAAAATATTAGTAATATTGTCATGAGTCCATAACATAAATAAAACCAAATAGATATAAATTCAAATAAATTAGTTTAATTTTAATATGCGTTTTGGGAAAAAGGCATCACAGGTGAAGGAGCATTTAAGTTAGCACATAAAGGAGGGGTAGAATATTGATAAATCAAGGAGTGGAAGAAAATACCTTCAACCAAGCAGATCGCATGATCAAAGAGGAGGTGTCCAGTTTTAAAATGATAATTAAAGTTTTGATAATTATATTTTCAAGGACTTTGAATGTGATACTAAGATAATAACACATTTTCACTTGCTTCTTTTATTGCTTCTCATAATTATTTTGTTAGAGGAAAGGTATTTGAGAGAT
>NW_012103787.1:1071652-1092407 GCF_000951045.1 Mandrillus leucophaeus
AATATTTATTTCCAGTGATAGATACTATTTCTTCACTTACTATATTAATACATGTTTTGGTTGCAAATGATAGAAATGCAAATCTAACTAACCAACAGGCCAGTGAGAAATGTATTAGCTGATATATACCAATTGCAGGAAGGACAAGAATGGGGTTAAACTTGGATATGGTTGATCAGGGATTGAATATCATCAATACATTCTATTTGTAATTGTTTACTTTTGCTCATTTATGTGCTTTGGTTTCATCTTTTCAAACTGTGTTTTCTACAATGCTAAAACTATAGCTATTAGCTAGTTTAATTTAATGATGTCATTGTTTCATATTAGTGAGAAAAGAGCACATCACCACATGTTGCATTTCAAACTAGAAAGGCTGCCTCAGCATGGGTCACAGTCACTGTGACCAGGGACATGGAGTGATGTATAAGGACAGAAGCTCTCATATGATCTTATATATAAAGCAAGGGAGACAGTATTTTCATAAAGAAAGATACATTTCTTCCCCATTATTTCTGTAACAGACTTTCAAGGTTTTCTTTAAAAAATTTTTATCAGGTATATGGACATAAGAAAAATGTTGGAGTAGGACTCTCCATACAGACACCCCCACAGAAACATCAATTTGAATAACTATCCATGCATTAGAGTACCTTCATAAAGTCTAAGGAAACCAAATGAGAGATCACAGTAACATACCTGAGTGTAGCACAGAAATAAAAAAAGATGCATTGAAGAGGATAGAAAGGGCAGGTTTACATTACCCATGCCACACCTCTGCTAACCCAGGCAGTACAGAGTAATAAGAGATACCCTACACATGTGGGAAGAAAAAGGAAGTAAACATAGAACTTCATTTCAAACCGCAAAACTGAGACACCCACAGTAAAACCCAGCACTACGCAGGTCCTCATGACCCCAACTCCAGTTTAGTACTCATAGACTGAGCCCCTGGTTAAATTTTGAAGCCCCATGCTGCAGGACTGCATGACAGTCAGTTTCTGTGCTGACCCACTGCCAGGCTGACCTCAGTAGTCCAAGGCTCAGGACCACTTTCAGCTTCAGGCTAGGCCTAGTACCCTCTGTCTCCCTTTGCCTTCTGCCTCAGTCTCTGGAATGCCCCCACTGCCTGCACAACCTCAGTGACACCAGGCTCAAGACTGCTTCTAGTACCCAGTTGGACCCCATGGTCTCAGGATCCAGGCCAGCATCAGTGATTGCAGGTATCAGGCCAGTATCCATGACTTTAAACTCCGTACTAGATTCAGAGGCCAAGGTTCTATGTTAGCCCCAGCACTAGGCTGTCTCCAAGTACCAGAGAGGTCCCCATGGCCCCAGGCTGTAGAGGACCCAGGTTACAACTTACTCAAGTAGACCCAGGGTCTCGACCTTGGTACCAGGCCAGCTTCTGTGACCTGAGACTCCGAGACCACCATTGCAGACCCAGGCTCTAAGTTAGACTCTGCAAACTCAGGAGATATATACATAATGCAGATTCAGGTTCCAGGCCTGCTCCAGTGTCAGGTCAGTGTCCATGGACTCAGGCTCCAGGCACATTTCAGTAGGTCTACAAACCAGGCTTGGCTTAATGCTTGACCAGTCCCTACAAACTCATGTTCAAGAGTGGCCCCAGCACCAATTCATCCCCTGTGGTTGCAGAATTCAGGCTAACGTCATGGGCTGATATTGTTTTCATATGTATCCCCACCCAAATTTCATGTTTAACTATAATCCCTAATATTGAGATTACAATATTAAGTAATCCTTAATATTGGGATTACCTGGTGGGAGGTGATTGGATTATGAGGGTGGATTTCTCATGAATGGTTTTGTACCATCCCTGTGCTGCTGTTCTTGTGACAGTGAGTTCTCATGAGATCTGGCTATTTAAGAGTGTGTGATACCTCCCCACCCCCACTACTCTTACTTCTGCTTTTGCCATGTGACGTGTCTGCCTCCCTTTGTCTTCTGCCAAGATTGCAAACTTCCTGAAACCTCTGAGAACCCAAGAATACATCAGCACCATGCTTCCTGTAAATCATGCAGAATGATGAGCCAATAAAACCTCTTTTCATTATAAAATACCCAATCTCAGGTATTTCTTTATAGGAGTGCAAAAATGGTCTAATACATGGACACAGGCTCCAGCTCCAGCTCCAAGCTTGTGCACCCAGACTCAAGGCCCATCCTGTAGACCCAATCAACAGGTCTAACCCAGTAGATCAGACTTCTGACCCAATGCCATGGAATTAGCATCTGACCTACTGTTCTGCTGACTCAGGGACCAGGCCAACCTGCCCAAGGACCCCAGCAGCAAAACTGTCCTTGTACCACAACAAACAGCCTTCCCAGAATCTCTGGATTGGCTGACTGGTGAAGAGTTTTCACAGAAAAAAATTAGTTTACAAACCTTTGAATAAATCCCTTCTGCAAATATGCACACATCAAAATAAGGTAATGAAGAATACAAAAAAAAAAGAAAAAGAAAAAACTAATGAGACGTAGTACCACCAAAAGAACACAATAATGTCCCACTAGCTAGCACCAAATAAATAGATATGTTAGAACTGCCAAATAATTTAAAATAATTGCTTTATGGAACCTCAGCAAATGTGAAGAAAATACAGAGAAACAATTCAATGTAATCAGTTAAAAAATAAATTATAAAAACTAGAAATTAAATAGAGATCAAAATTACATTTAAAAAAACAAACAGAAATTCTAGAGCAGAAAAATATAGAAATGAAATATAAAATGCAATAAAGAACAGCAACAAAAATTGATCAAGCAAAAGAAAGACTGAATTAAGACATTATTTGAAAATATACACTACAAGGAGAAAAAAGAAAAAAATAATCAAAATGAATGAAGAGAATGTACTGGCTTGATGAAACGGCATTAAAAGAACAAATGTTCCAGTTATAGAACTTCCTGAAGAAAACCAGAAAGATACAGGAGTAGAACACATTTAAAGAAATAATGGAAAACGTTCCAAATTTGTGGAAAGATACAAATACGAAGATACAAGAAGGTCAAAGTTCTCCAATCAGAATCAATCCGAACAAGACTACATTAAGTAGAATCAAACTGTCAAAAATCAAGGACAAAGAGACGATCTTGAAAGCAACAAGATACAAGAAACCAATCACATATAAGAGATTTCCCATCTGACTAGCAGTAGATTTCTCAGCAGAAATCTTACAGGGCAGAAGAAAGTGATATGATATATTTAAAGCAAACTTGTCCAACCTGTGGCCCGTAGGCTGCCTGTGCCCCAGAATGCTTTTGAATGTGGTCCAACACAAATTTGTAAACTTTCTTAAAATATTATGATTTTTTTTTTTGCTTTTTTTTTAGCTCATCAGCTATTGTTAGTATTTGTTAGTGTATATTATGTGTGGCCCAAGACAATTCTTCTTCTTCCAGTGTGGCCCAGGGAAGCCAAAAGGTTGGACACCCCTGACTTAAAGTGTTGAAGGAAAAACAGTAACAACAACTGCCAAGCAAGTATACTGTCCTTGGCCACCCAGCAAAGCTGTCCTTCAGAAACAAAGGAGTGTTGAAGGTTGAAGACTTTATCTGACAGACAAAGCTAAGGGAGTTCGTCACCATCATACCTCTCTAAAAAGAAATGGTAAAGAGGGTTCTTCAATCTCAAATAAAAGAATGCTAATTAGTAACACAAAAACATATAAAGTATAAAACACACTAGTAAAGATAGTACACATTCAAATCTTTCTCTCTGTCTCTTTTTTCCTTTTTGTTATTTACAGTAGCTTGGCAGCAAGCACGTTGCCTTTTATTAGGTGAATAAATAAACTGTGATGTATACAGTAAATGGAATATTATTCAGTGCTAAAAAGAAATGAGCTGTCAATCTCTGAAAAGACATAGCGAAACCATAAATAACATATTACTAAGTAAGAGAAGCACATATAAAAAGACTACATTCTGTATAAACTAAACTATATGGCATTCTGCATAAATGCTAAACTACAGGGACAATAAACAGATCAGTGGTTGCCAGGGTGAGGCTGAGAGAGGAGGAATAAATAGGCAGAGCACAGATAATTTGTAGGGTAGTAAAAATACTTCATATAATACTATAAGGGTGAATACAGGTCAATGATGAATGTAGGTCTTGAATGTATATATTTATGTCTCTCAGCAAATTTGAAAAGTCTGCAGGCGTTACTTATTCAAACATTCTCTTTGACACTTTCTATCTTTCCCCTCCTTCAGTTTGTCTTGCAAATCTGCTGTCAGACTTTTCGAAAGACATTTTATCCTGGTTTATTTTTATGCTTTGACTGGACCATATGTTCCTGTTTCTTTATATTTCTTGTTATTTTGTGGTGGTTGTTTTGCTGAAAACTGGACAATGGAATCTAATAATGTGATCATTAGATTCTGAAAATTAGTTCTCCTTCTTCCTCTGAATTTTCTGGTTTTTGTTATTGTTTCTGTTTTTAATTGTTTTAGACTGTCTCTGTACTAAGGATCAGACTGAGATATAAACTCAAGTTTTTTTCCTATCTTTTCTGAGACATTGTCTGGGCATGAATGCTCATTTTCAATTTTCCAGTATATGTAATTGTTTTTGAATGTTTTATTACTTAATTTCTGGCACCCCAAAAGGAAAAAAAAAAATGAAATGGAAGAGGACATCTAGCATTTAAATCTCTTGGAAGTCACATTAGGTAGAGAAGAGTCTTGCAACAATGGGAGGAGGTACATCAATGGTTGCCTGAGTCTGTGTCTGTGCCTTTGTGATCAGAAGCAGCAATCAGCAATCAGACCACAGATCCCAATGTTCGAAGGACAGAGTTCTTTTTTTGCCTACTCTGGCTCCCACAAGCTGTGTTCAAGCTGTTCGAGAAATAGGGGTATAGCTGTCTATCCTGTGGTTGAAGACTGGGGGATGGGTGGCTTTTAGCCACTGTGCTATCAGCTGAAACTGACTAAAACTAATGACAATTTATCATCTGAGTCTTCACCCGGAAGTTGCAAGGCTTCATTAGCCTCTAGAGTTCAAAATAGTTTCATCAGACAAATTATGCCAGCGGAATTGTTGCCTAGGTGAGAAACAAATTCCTGGTGCTTCTCATTCTTCGCCTCTTCCCAGAAACCTCAGTGATTTACATATTTTGAAGCTACATCCTTTTCGAGATGTATGCTTTTATTTTTGTTATTTTAAACGGTGTTATGTTAAATTTTTATGTTTCAATCATTTATTGCCAATGCATAGAAACATAATTGAAAAGGTCAAAATATATTGACCTTTTATCCTAAAACTTGTCAAAGTCATTCAGTTTGAGTAGCTTCTTTGCATATATCTTGAGATTGTTAAATGTAACTGAATATGTCAACTCTGAAAAATGGGAATTTCACATTTTTTGTTTCTAACACGACACATAAAAATTTTATTTTCCTGACTTAAGAGACTGACCACTCTTGCCTTACTCTCAATTTGGGGAGGATAAATTAATATTTCAACCTACTGCTTGATATTAACTACAAATTTTTTTGTGGCTGCTTCTTTTTCTTGCTCAAGTTTCCTTTTATTTCTAATTTAATGAGAATGTTTACCATGAACGGGGTTATTTTTGCAATTGTTTTCATGCATTTTTGAGATAATCATATTGTTTTTGTCCTTTATTCTGTTGTTAATTATATTGGATCATTTAAGTATGAATCTACCTTTCATTCCTGGTATAATACTCCCTTGGTTGTAGTATGTTTTCATTTTTATATACTGAATTAGATTTGCTGGTATTGTTAATGATTTCATCTGTGTTCATCAAGGATGTTGATATATTGCATTTCTGTTTGAAAGATCTTTGATCTTGGCATGAAATAACTTTGACCTTACAAATGTGTTGGAAAGTATGTCCTCTTACTCTCATTTTGTGTGGTATTGGTTGTATTTATTTATAAAGCATTTCACAAAATTCCCTTGTGATGCCATCTTTAGCTGAAGGTTAGTATGACAACCTTTTTAGGGAGGTATATGCACTTGTGGGTCCTGAGCTCTTGTCCGGTGTCCAGGAAAAATGAGATGAATGAAGAAGATTTTATTGAACAATGAAAGTGGCTGTCAGTGGGAAGAAGAGCTGGAAAAGGGGATAGAACAGGCAGGTAACCTTCCCCGCAAGTCCAGCCGTCTCTGGCCAGACTCTTCTCCGAACTCAAGCCGTTGATCTGTCCCTCTGAAGTCACATTGCTTCTCTCTGATGTCCAGCCGCTTCTCTACTTCTCTCCGACTGAGTCTGAGGTCTTCAGAGGTACAGGACTAGGGGTGGGGTGGGCCATGGGTAGTTTAGAAAAAGGCAACATTCAAGAGGGAAAACAGGGATAGAGGTTGTCACATTAGGCCGTGGGTTTCAGTTTTTTTGGCTTGAAGGTTAGGTTTTGTCAGGGACTCACCATTGTCTGCCTAGAATTTCTTTGCCTCCTGCCTCTAACATTGTAACAAAATAGTCTGCTAGTTTTTTTTTTTTCTGTGTTGAAAATTTGATTAGCAGTATATGGTTATTTAAGTTTTTATGGGGAGCCTTTTTTAGATGCATCTAATTATGTGTTTTTTATGGGTTATATTTTAGTTTACTTTGATTAAGTTTCATTGTACTTCAGTATCTGAGAATTCTTGTCTTTCATCAGTGCAGAGAATTCAAAATAATTGCCCTTTGCACATAGCCTCCTTCATCAATTCTTGTTTTATTAAAATTGTACTAGCTGTGATTGTATATATGTTTCTTCTCTCACTTATACTTTTTCTTTGTTAATGGTCCCTAGAAATTCTTTTATTTGATATCTGTGTATGTAAATACATGCGTATTGTATTTTAGTAGTTACTTGCTTTGGGAAAGTTTTTATGTCATCTAGACTTTCCTTTGGGCAAGAATGCTATTCAAAATTTTATGCTCATGTATATTTTTGTTTAAAAAATATAATATTTTCATAATAGACAAATGTCTGATTATATTAAAATATTTTATGTGTTCTTGTCATTTTCTAAAAAAAGTAAATATGATCAAAACATTCTAGAGGTATAAAAAGTTTTAAACTTTCAAAGTGAGCAGTTGTTTCAATCAATCCATATATGGGACCTTCAACCATATAGTTAAGAAATTAAAAGAAAATTAAAATGTAATAATCAGTTTACAATTACTCAAAAACACTTATCCATCTACTATGTATAATACACTTTGGTTATTGATATAAATGTTTCAAGTGTTTTAATACTAAATCCTTGCCCTCTTTCTCAGTGAGATCATGATTAAAATGAACTAATAAAGTAAATACATACCTACTCCTCTCCCACACTTATGCACACAAACAGCAATCTGTGAATGTCAGTCACATAAAAAAAAAAAAACTGATCATAAAATATATTCAGTAATGATTTATAAACATTTTCTTATTATTCACTCTATATATTAATATATATTTAGGAAATTAAAGATTACTTGATTTGCATTTCTATAGTCATACTTCTTTATCATGAGAAAATAGTTTTTAGTTCACTTAGCAAATATGTAGGGAATTACATCTTTGCATGAATTTCTAATATAAGATTGTAATAGTAAGGAGAAAAACAACAAGCATAATAACTATGTATTTTATTTCATTTTCCAAAACTAGTAAATTAGACCAGATTTTACCAAAAGTACAGAGACACAAATGATTTTATCATATGCAATTACATGATAGAAATTTAATGTCCCACTACATAATTTTACTTTTAATTGTAGATGGCATAAAGTTCTGCTAGATTTTAACCTAAATAGAATCTAAACCTTTATTCTGATAGAAGACCTTTATAAAAGGACAAAAAATTTCCTATATAGAGCTTTAGGCTTGTCAGGAAAAGATTTTAGCATTGTAACAAATCAGATAGCAGGTAGAGATTTATTGTCCCGGGGTACCTACAGCCTTTTTAGGTGACTTTTAAAGGTCTTTTTTGAGTGGAAGATGTAGAAGACTAAGAAATAAAGTAACGACTGACTGCTCATGGTTCATAATAATAAAATAGTAGAGTTGGAATACATACACACATTACAAATGCACAAAAAGCAGCTCAGCTAATTCCTCCAAGGTGAAATTTACACATTTCTTTGCTGCAGAAGTACAGCTAAGGGAGTGATAAATTGCAATGCTCCTGGAAATGAGAATAGAGTCCTGGTTCCACAGTCTACTGCCAGATCTTTTAAGATGTGTAGGGATTAGTGAAGGCCCCAGAGCATTTTTCTATGAGTGGATTTCCCCTTTATAATGATTAACTATAAATCTCAGAAACAGATAGTGCTGTAATTGGATGTCCTGTATAGATCCTTATAACTGACAACAAAAACCTAAGCAGAATCTTGAGTTTTGGAGGATAGTTATGAATGGATGTTCAATCTCTCACCACATCCTCATACCTCACACACACATCCTAACTGGCAAGAAGCCAACTGAGTAGCCCAAAGAATCAATTACACAAATGTCATTAGGTCCCTAATTTTTAGGGTATTGGTTGAGTTATTGACTAATATGAGTTAATACTGTCAAATATGGGGCTGAAATAATTTTTATATAAGTATTTTCAGTTTAATAATCTAATGTTTAACAAATTTACACTGAGAACAACAAAAATAGTATACAGAAAATTATTGCTATAACTTTGCTTCAAATGATAATTAAAGGCAAGGAAATTAAATCAGTAATTCTCAAAATTTTGATTGCAAGGATTGGAAATGATAAATAGATGCTGTTTATTTGGGTTAAACCTATTGATACTTACCTTACAAGAAATTAAAATGTAGTATTTTAAAGTGTTTGTCTAGGAACTCATTCGCAAAATAATAATCTCCTATGTTGATAGAACTGACAGATTGAAAAATATATTTTTCTCTCCCAAATTGTGGTAAGAGTGAAATTATTTTATACTTTTCCAAACATTTTAAAAATATGTGCCTTCATAATGATAATTCTGACTCTGGATTTAACTTGCTGAGATACATTGTTTTGGTTGAGGTATAGGGAAATTATTGCCTTTTGTAGACCTATAGTTGGAAAAGACAACAGTATTTCAACAGGCTTTTAAGCAAATTGTGGATATTCTTTGTTAATACATCCAAGTCAGGCACATTGGGTGGTATTCTTCCTTGTTAACACACGAAAAAATGGACATGCAAGGGTTTTTTATGATTAATTGAATATACCAAATTATATCAAGTTATTTATACTGCTTCACTAAAATCAAGCATTCAGTAAGAAACAAGTTTTCAAATATTTGAAAACAAGCAGCACAAGACATTGATCTCTAGGTTAATGGAAACAGTTAAGACAACCTCATGATTGCACGAACTTTCTATCTGAGGAGACTTTGTAGGTTTCAACAAAGAGCTAGAGGGACCAAACTAGAATCTACCTTTTATAAGCTATCTTAAGGAGACAAATTTCAGAAACAGTAGAGGCCACGCTGGCTAGAATTATTAAGGCTGAGTAAGAAAGAAGAGAGAACTACTCCAGAAGGAATTACAGAGATCTGCTTGGGATTCTATTGAGTCTTTTGCTGAATATTGATGATATAATTCAATGGGAGGATAAAATCTGAATCTGAGGAATAACCCACCAGACATTAGCAGAAAAAGCAATCCAGGAATTGACACATAGCCTAGAATAGTTTGTGTTCTCACCAGCCAGAGAAAAAAATCTCATAATATTTGAGGTGCTGGTTGACATGTTCAGTATGTTTTTGCCTCAGTGATGAGGATAAAGTAGTCCTGACTAAAAACTCTTCTGATCCAACCTTACAAAAAGTAATAGCAAATCTTTCAAAGATCAGTTACTAAGTAGCTTAACTAAATCCCAGAACAAATCTCAAGAATGTTTGAAGATATATAAAAGTAACCAGCATCCAACAATTATAAATGTTAATATCTGACATCCAATAAAAATGTGAAGACATGCAGAGAAGCAGGAAAATACACCCTTTAAGAGAGAGAGAGAGAAAAAAAAAAAAAAACAGAGTACATAGAAATAGACCCAGAACACAGAGGAAAGGATACTTTTAAATAAGCTACAAGTCAAAGAAGTCAAAAAATGAAACTGGAAAATATTACGAAAATGAAAATTAAAACATAACGTATAAAATCCTTAGGATGTAACTAGTACAGCACATGGAAGAAAATTCATAGCATTAACTACCAATTTTTTTTTAGATTGGTTCACAAGTATTTACTGTTTTTACAGTTAAAAGTAATGTAGTCCCAGCTACTCAGGAGCTCAGGAGGCTGAGACAGGTCAATAGCTTGAACTCAGGAGGTGGAGTTTGCAGTGATCCAAGATCCGGCCAGTGCACTCCAGCCTGGGTGACAGAGCAAGACTCTGCCTCAAAAAAAAAAAAAAAAAAAAAAAAAAGAAGAAGACCAATACCCTTCACAAAATCAGATGCAATATTCTTTGCAATAAGCAAAGATTTTTATTAATTAAAATAGGAAGGGGAAACTTAAAGGATCGGAATGAGAACCAGGAAATATGATATGATGTTAGGGCAAGGAAAATAATTCCACTAAGCCAGGGGCGTCCAATCTTTTGGCTTCCCTGGGCCATATTGGAAGAAGAATACTTTTCTTGGGACACACATAAAATACACCAACATTAATGATAGCTGATGAGCTAAAAAAAAAAAAAAAAAAATCACAAAAAAAGCTCATAGTGTTTTAAGAATACTTACAAATTTATGTTGGGCAGCATTGAAAGCTATCCTGGGCTGCATGCGACCTGCGAGCTGTGGGTTGGACAAGCTTGCACTAAGCAATTTTCAGTTCTTGAAAAAAAATGGTCAAAATTCCAGAAAAGTGCATTTATGGAATTAATAATTTTAAGTCCTCAAAAGATAATCTAGGGTTAAGTAAGTTCAGAAAAAGGACATTGCAGTTTTGCATTTATCTGTCAGTTTAGGTCAGTCAGTGAAAAATGCATTCTCTTGTGTCTTTGTTACATGATGGTTGCAAAAAGTCTTAGCTCCTTCCACTTATAAATTTTAGTTTTTGCCCATTATTTCTACAACTTTTTTTTTTTCTATACCAGTGTTTTTCTTCTTTTCTTGTGATAATCAAATGACTGGACTAGTAGATCTTTTTGATATTGTTCCACAGTTTCCAAGGCTCTGTTTATTTTTTTAAATATTGTATTTTCTTTCTCTGTTTTTCGGGTAGGATAATTCCTACTCTTAAAGTTTAGTGACTTATTTCTCTGTCATCTTCATTATTCAATTGAACACATCCAGTGAATTTTTATGTCAGATGTTACAGTTTTCACTTTTGAAATTCAATTTTTTTTAAACAGCAGTTGGATTATCCTCTTCCCAGAGAGGATTTATTTACCTTCTTAAATCAAGGTTTGTTTATTTCTTTGCTTATTTTTCCCTCTCCATATCCCTGAAAGGATGATGGACAGATGGGCAGCTGCCCTATGTAAACTTTAGGTCTGAATTTCAGTGTTCCTCCCTGTAATGCTAACCCTGCTGCACACACAGGCATGTCTGGCCTTCATTACATTGCCTCATGAGGAATCCGTGTATGGGAAGCTGGCACTGCTAAGATGTTCCGTGAGTAAATACAAGTTCTGTTACCGTCTCTGGAGAGCTCTTGTTTGTTGTCCCAATAAATAAATATGGATGTAAAAACTTAGCAAGAGGTTCTAACCTATGAATCTAGGTTACTATTGTAGGAATTGCCAAATGTTAGCTTCAAAAATGATATTCTCTGCCAAAACTCTAAATTTGAAGTGAGAAGTGTGGATATTAGAGAATGTTTATGAAATTATTTTAAACCCAACCTGGTAGACATTAAAGTGCATTATTGTTGTACCCAGCTTCTGGCATCTCCTTGAGCAAATTTTGTTTACTTACTTGTTTTTTGTTGTTGTTGTTGTTGTTGTTGTTGTTGTTTTTTAATCTGCCAGAGTGTTTCCATAAAATTACTTGTAGTATTCTTTTATCAGTAGCAGTGTAACTCATCTGTCTTATATCAGGGCCATGTCAACACTTTGACTCTCTCCTCATGTAGTTTGCAAAGATTTTCATAAATGGACTTCCTACAAGTCACCTACATTGATGATATTTTGGTAAACTAGAGATGGAAATTTCTCTAAATCTTCACTTCTCAGAGTTTGGACACTGACCAGCAGCCTTAGCCTCTCTTGAAAGGTTGTTAGAAATGCAGAATTTGAGGCCCCACCATAGAATTTCTGAATCAGAATCTGTATTTCAATAAAATCATCACATTACTAATATGCCTATAAGATTTGAAAAAGCATTGACTTAGATGACCCAAATGTCAGAGGGTAAGGATAATACAGAGTTATAAATCATTATGTTTTAACAATAGGAATACACAAATCAGATGTATGATTACCCTATCTATGGCAAAGTGGCCAACTAAAGGAAAAAGAAAAGTATATGGGTGATGGTCACACTAAAAACCTAGACTTCACCACCACACACTCTATCAATGTTACAAAACTGCACTTGTATCCCCTACATCTATAGAAATAAAATAAAATAAAGATAAAACATGATTTACATATAGTTCTGCATGATATGTTTCTTTCACCTGGAAGCAGATGGGTGTTGCATTACAGTTCAACTCAGGGTTAGCTCAGAAAGAAATTGAAATATTGCTAAAATTTCAAGAAGTACATTTGATTATCTCCCTTGTGTGAAGAAAAAAAGTCACCTGAGATAAAGATCTACATTTCCTAGATTACAGATTAGGAAAGAACAAGATTAAAATATCTGTCACATCAAGCTCTGGGGAAGAGTTACGTGTATGGAATCGTAAGTGTAGGCACGGGGTGTGAGGATATCTGTTTTTCATGTAACTTCTCATCTACTACCAAGGAGACTTTCAATAATCAAGTGGACAAAATGACACATGCTATGGATATTATTCCTCCTTTGTGCTCGGCTTCCTCAATCCTTTGTTCATTTGGCCCATGCACAAAATTACTCAGTGACAGGGTTTGAATGTTGAGGCCTTTAATGTCTTTAAAATAAGATTAATTTATTATTTAATTTTCTAGTTATTCTTGGGGTTGTTCTGCCATGCCATCCTACTCAGCAGCCAAAGTCTTATCCACCTCTACTATTTATTATATAAATATTAGAGGCATATTTTCTTATCTGATGAAAAGTCTGATTACCATCTGGAGACTCTGAACTTTGAAATGGTTGATAATTGATTGAGAACATGTGTCTTCTCCTTCTGAAGAAGATGTGAATGTCTTTATATGTTGAATAGTTGCTTCATGTTAGACGGAGGGATGAAAGATAATTTTATTTGCGTATAAATATAGGGGAATTGTTATATTAATGCTAAATAACAATATGGGAGGATTGAACTAGTAATGTTCCAGTATCTATTCCTTGCCTCCCTAAGGCACTGTACCAGAATATGCTAACAATGCAAATTACATTTCTCAGGATTTCTTGTGAATATGCTTCCAGCTAGATTCAGCCACAGGGAAATTTTACCAGGAAATTAAAAGAAAAAATATGGCATATTTCTTTGCTTATTCTGCTTTGGATAGTGTTTCTAAGCAAGGCTGTACCTCTTCCAAAGTATCAAATAATGACTTTCGTGGGCACTATGCACTTTTGCTTCTGTGAATCCCTTTGTCCATAAGAAAAATAAATAAATAAATAACAATTATATTTTCTGGCCAGGTTTATTGCCTCACACCTGTAATCCCAGCACTTTGGGAGGCCAAGGCAGGAAGATTGCTTCATGCCAAGAGTTCAAGGACAGCCTGGGCAATATAGCAAGACTCTGTCTCTACAAAATGTAAAATAAAATAAAGAATTAGCTGGGCATGGTGTCATACACCTGTGTACCCATCCACTCCAGATGCTGAGGCAGGAAGATTGTTGGAGCACAGAAGGTTGTCTCTCTCTATAAAGGTATCTCTCTCTCAAAGAGAGAGAGAGAGAGAGAAAGAGAGATCTATATATCTCTATCTATCTATCTATCTATCTATCTATCTATCTATCTATCTACCTACCTACCTACCTACAATGAACATATTGGTATAAAAATAATTATAATTCAAATTGCATTTGCCATTATATATTTGCAAATATTGTATTCAGTTTTTCTTTCAATTTTAAGGAAATTAAAATTAAAACATTTTTGTGTACCCCTAAATGATCTCAAGACTAAGATGTGGTACCTAATGAACATAATGAATAAGGTGACCCTATTTCTTTATAATTCCATTTTCCACCAAACCATACCTTCTGAAGAACAGCCCTGTCATAATTCCAGCATCTATACTATGGTCATAGCTTCCAGGATCTGGTAATACAATTTTCTCTCCAGCCTTAGGTTAATTAGTACTATTTTAAAAATGACAAACACAAGAAATGAACAAACATAAGAAAAAATTTAAAACAATAGTAAAAATACACGTAGAAGGATTTTTTTTTGGAACTTGAGTCAAATCTTTTCAGATATACTAACTGAAGAAAAACCTATAAAACTTTAAATACAGCACAGTCCTTGTTTTAGTTTATCTACCAAACACATCTACCAGTGTGGGATTGAGGTTAAGTATTTTTTTCTGAAAAGTATTTACAAATTTTTAAACATTTATTTTAAATATTCCACCATTCAGTTAAATATATTAAATGAACCAAGATTTGTGGAAATGCAGGTCACTGAGAAAAAGGTATGACACCCTGCAATTTTATTCAAATTATTGACTTACTCTCTGGATGATCTTAAGACTGCCACTATCCTCTATAAAACCATTTTCATCTGTGAAATCTGTGCAAATGATATTTTCACTTCTGATTGTGATCATTTGTTAGTGCTTGCCAAAGCACTTTATAATGTAAAATTTCATTTATTATTATAAGAAGACAGACCTATAAGTAAATTTTAAATACTAATTATTCACCCCAATGTTAGATTTAAAAGACTCGGAAATCAAATTGTCTGATGTCACACAAATAATGGTATTCGCTTTTAGTTTGGATCCATGTCAGCAATATTTGTTGTATTTAAAGGATAAATTTTATTTAACTGTCATATTATATTTCATTGTTTGGATACAAAAGCAAATTGTGGGAAAGCACTATGTTCCAGTGCCTAGACGAATGAGCCCTGTGTAGGAAAGAAGAATTATTCTATGGTAGGCACTCAGTAATAACTTTGAATAAGCAATTGAGTATATATGTCCACTGATAATCCATGAATAACCAGAAATTCTCTTGAGTGATGCCATCTATTATGTAAACTTCCTGCGTGTTTTAGCCTTATCTAAACCTAGATTCCTGTCGCACACAAAAATTTATTTTTTTATAAATTTTAGTTGGTATTCTGGCCACTAGCAGCACTGCAACTGGATCCAAGAATTCTTAAAAATATAAAGAATTCCAGTGCTCAATTGAGCTGCGCAAGTGTTATGGACTCTATATATATTTGGTAGATTGGTTGTTATGAACTCTCTATGTTTGGTTGGTTTGCTTTCAAAGTACTGGCTCTCCTTTTCTTTTTCCTTGAAATTTCATGTCCAATAAAATTGCTTTAATGGCTTTTGGTATAACTCAGATGATGTTGGTGTGTCTAGAGGTGGTATTATAAATGACCACCTCTCACTTCTACTGTTTATTGCTAACTGAAGTCTTTCATTCATCACTTGTATTAATTAAGATCATAACTGCCAGGTTTTAAAACTTTTTCATCTGATAAAGGGATAACAATTTTTTCGTCATGCTTTTAGAGAGAATACATTGGTTGTACTTTAACTTTAGTATACATTTTCAGTTTACTTTAATTTTTTATAAAAAGCTGAAATACAAAACTTAGATTAACTTATTGAAAATGTGTGTGTTTGTTGTTGGCATTGCTGTTTGTTTCCTATAAATAGATAATAGATATCCTGATGAATTTTTAAAGGTTATACTAAAATGTGGATTTCTGTCTGGGGTATTTATATTGGCACCACCCTCCAAACAGTCTCTCTCTTTCTCTCTATCTTTAACTCAATCTTTCTCCCTTTTTTCCTACAAATTTTCCTATTTTGAAAATGTCCAAAATAAGGACATTTACGAAATAAAGAATCTTTTTTATATATCTCAGTACTGGAATTTCTGCTCAAACTTGTTTGTCAGCTAAGGATTTTTCTTCTTTGTTATCTAGAATTATTATTATATATACTGTATTTTAATAGATTTATCCTATCAAATATTCAAATTATTCTGTCTCTATGTATATAGAGTATGAAATGTCTATCATATTTTTCATATTGGGTGAATTAAAAAATAAAATTATAAAATTATTGAACATGATCAAATTAATTACTTATTAAAAGTGAACAACCAAAATATGAAAATTTGCTCATGAAAAAATACTTAAAATATTTTATTAGAATGAATAAGAGAAAATAAAATGCATATTTAATACCAGTTAATTACCCCCAGTCAGCAAACCCATCATAAAATTAATGGCATTGTGTTTGGGGCTTTTCTGTTTTAGGTAATTTACGAGAGAAGTTGTCATTTTATAGAATACTGTTTAATCTTCTATCAGATCTTTGCCCTTTAGAATAGCCCTTGCCCTTGAAATAAATGTTCTAAGACCCCCCACGGGATGCATGAAACCACAGATGGTAATGAACCTGATTGCCGTCAATCAGAACACTTTTCTGTTCATATCTTCCATTCCCAAATGTACTGCCTTTTCCTTCTTAACTAAACACTTGTCACACATTGTGGCTGTAACTTTTGCAGTTTGAGGTGTGACAGCAAAACTAACACAATTTTTTCCTCCTTCTCAATTTCACAAATAGAATATTTATTTTTACCCTACATCTTAGCAAAAAGTACAACCTTTTTCCTTTTTTTTTTTTTTTTATTGAGTTGAGAACTTTCACTTTCAACTTTATGTACTTTAAGCACCTTATGGCCTCTCTTTGGCATAGCCAAATTGCTGGCATCATTTCTCTTGCACTTTGGAGCTATTATGAAGTAAAATAGGAACTACTTTTATGCAAGCACTGTGATACTGCCACAGTTGATCTGATAATCGAGATGGCTAAGGGACTTATGGGCAGGTAGCATATATACCATGGATGTATTGGACAAAGGAAGGATTCACATGCCAGTGTATGAGATTTCATCATGCTACTCAGAATGGTGCCCAATTTAAAACTTACACCGTTTACTTCTGGAATTGTCCATTTAATATTTTCTCACCGTATTTGACTGTGGGTGACTGAAACTGAGGAAAGCAAAAACGCAGTGAAGGGGTCTTCTGTACTTACATTTCATAGCATTATACCAGTTAACTGGATAAGGACATTTATGAAATAAAGAATCTTCTTAAGTTTGGATGATTGAGGATGAGAAAATTTCATCTATTCTCGTGCATTTTAACGTTTAATTATATCTGTAATGATAGAGACTTTTGGACCTATATCATTTAGAGGCTTTTCACTTATTTGCAGCTAGAATACTATAAACTTAAAAAGGAGATGTGATTGCTGTAGTTTTAGTAAAGTACCTACTGTTTAGGGTGGTATCATTAGTAGTGGCCTTTGCATGCATTTGTTCATTGCTTCATAAGATCAAAAATAGTGTGTCCATGATTATTTATCCTTTCTCCACAATATGGATTAAACAGATTAGCGAGTGCTCCAGAAATATGTTTATTACAGAATTATTACAAAAATGACCAGGCGTCACATTTTCAAATTAAATTGTTCTCTATTACTTGAAAATTAATTTACTTTCTATTTATACTAAGGAAACACTTGCTTTTGCTTTTGTATTTGATTGTGTGTGTGTGTTAATCATTGGGAAGGGTACAGGGCTGAAAGCAATCATATTTGCTTTCAGTGGTTAATCAAGCTCTGTAAATTTTTAAAGATTTGATGTTTTATTCTCCTCACTCATTACACATCTGATTATGCACATTTTCTTTGGCTTTCCATTCAGTCCAGGCTCATCTTGTACAAATACTGCCCTGGGTCCAGAATCAGCAATTTTGCCAAGCAGCACTGGTTCCATTTAGTGAAGAATGGTAATCAAAATCAAGAACTAAGAGTCACTTCTGCTTATTTCTTTTATTCATTCTCAGCTATCAGAGCAAGAAAATAGACGTGTATAAGCTAACACATGTATATACTCATGTCTATAAACATTTCTACATGTAGACATATGTCTCTATATTAACATGATTTTTTGATGTCTTCAACTTTAATTTATTGCCACATGGATCTTTTTAAATTTCTCGTAGTACTAAGCTGTAAATTCCCACACCATTGGTAAGAAACAAGCTTCCCATCATCTGTCACATCCATTTATTGTTTTCAATTCCATACATATTTTAAGTATTTCATACTGATATATATATATATATATATCTCCGAATTGTTTACCCACACTCTCATAGGACACACTATTATCAACTATAGTACAGTGCTTATGTGAAGTTCCTTTTGTATTTGGTCTTATAGGCCTCACTCATTTTCAAGTTACTTAGGTCAGCAGCTTGTTCTCCCACTCCCGTCACTAAGGTTTTTTCATACATTTGCAATACAGTTAGATTCTATTATTACAGTCTGCATTCTTTCTTGGGATCTCTGGGTCTCCCAAAAGATTTTTTAAAATTTGCACACATTTTTGTTTATTTTCTGTTTAGTAAAGTTTTAGGTGTATTATCAAATACACAGTGCCAGGTATCCACAATTATAGGACCATATACACTATTTTTACTGCCTTAAAAATCCTTACACCTCTTAATCATTCCTACTCTCATTCTCATAATCCCTGATAACTACCAATCTTTTAAGTGTATATAGATTTGCTTTTTCCACAATATCATGTAATTGAAATCAAAAAGTATGCAAGATTTTCAGACTAGCTTCTGTCCCTTAGTGATATGGTTTGACTGTGTCCCCATCCAAATCTTATCTTGAATTGTAGCTACCATAATTTCCACATGTTGTGGGAGAGACCTGGTGGGAGACAATTAAATCATGGGGAGGGTTTCCCCCATGCTCTTCTAGGGGTAGTAAGTAAGTCTCATGAGATCTGACGTTTTTATGAGATTTCCCCTTTTGCTTGGCTCTCTCATTCTCTCTTGTCTGCTGCCAGGTAAGATGTGACTTTCACCTTCCACCATGATTGTGAGGCCTCCCCAGCCACGTGGAACTGTATGTCCATTAAACCTCTTTTATAAATTACCCAGTCTCAGGTATATCTTTATCATCAGTGTGAAAACGGACTAATACAGTAAATTGGTGTCAGGAGTGGGGTGCTACTGTAAAGATACCCAAAAATGTGAAAGTGACTTTGGAACTGGGTAACAGGCAGAGGCTGGAACAGTTTGGAGGGATCTGAAGAAGATGGAATAATGTGGGAAAGTTTGGAACTTCCTAGAGACTTGTGAAATTGCTTTGACCGAAATGCCGATAATGATACGGACAATGAAATCCAGGCTGAGGCAATCTCAGGTGGAGATGAGGAATTCGTTGCAGACTGAAGTAAAGTTGACTCTTGCTATGTTTTAGCAAAGGGAATGGCAGCATTTTGCCCCTGCCTTAGAGATTTGTGAAACTTTGAACTTGAAGGAGATGATTTAGGGCATATGGTGGAAGAAATTTCTAACCAGGAAAGCGTTGAAGAGGTGAGTTGAGTGTTGCTAAAAACATTCACTTTTAAAAGGGAAATGGAGGGTAAAAGTTCAGAATTTTCAGCCTGACAATATAATAGAAAAGAAAAATCCATTTTCTAAGGCGAAATTCAAGCTGGCTGCAGAAATTTTCATAAGCAACAAGGAGCCAAATGTTAATCACCAATACAATGAGAAAAATGTTTGCAGGATATGTCAGAGACTTTTCTGGCAGCTTCTCCCATGGCAGACCCAGAGGCCTAGAAGAACAAATAAAAAGAAAAAAAAAGGCTTCCTGGGCTGGGCCCAGGGCCCCCTTGCTCTGTGCAGTGGCTGCTTGGTGCCCTGCATTCCAGCTGCTACAGCCCTGGCTAAAAGAGGGTAAGGTACAGCTTGGACCACGCCTTCAGAGGGTGCAATCCTCAAGCCTTAGCAGTCTCTATGTGGTGTGGAGCCTGTGGGTGCACAGCAGTCAAGAATTGAATTTTGGAAACTTCCACCTATATTTCAGAAGATGTATGGAAAATCCTGGATGTCCGGGCAAAATTTTGCTGCAAGGGCAGGACCATCTTGGAGAACTTCTGCTAGGGCAGTGCTGAAGGGAAATGTAAGGTTGAAGCCCCCCCACAGAGTCCCTGCTGGGGCACTGCCTAGTGGAGCTGTGAGAAGAGGGCCACCATCCTCCAGACCCAAGAATGGTAAATCCACCTATAACTTGCACTGTGTGCCTGGAAAAGCCACAGACAATGCAAGCCTGAAAGGAGCCAGGAGGGGAGCCTGCAAAGCCACAGAGCACAGCTGCCCAAGACCATGGGAACCCACATCGTGCCTGGATGTGAGACATGAAGTCAAAGGAGATCATTTTGGAGCATTAACATTTTACTGCTCCACTGGATTTCAGACTTGCATGGGGCTTTCAGCCCCTTCATTTTGGCCAATTTCTCCTATTTGGAATGGGTGTATTTATCCACTCAATGCCTGTACCTCACTGTATCTTGGAAGTGACTAACTTGCTTTTGATTTCACAGGGTCATAGGTGGAAGGGAATTGCCTTGTCTCAGGTGAGACTTTGGAGTGTGGACTTTTGA
>NW_012103787.1:1092457-1094585 GCF_000951045.1 Mandrillus leucophaeus
TTTTCAGCCTGACAATATAATAGAAAAGAAAAATCCATTTTCTAAGGCGAAATTCAAGCTGGCTGCAGAAATTTTCATAAGCAACAAGGAGCCAAATGTTAATCACCAATACAATGAGAAAAATGTTTGCAGGATATGTCAGAGACTTTTCTGGCAGCTTCTCCCATGGCAGACCCAGAGGCCTAGAAGAAAAAATAAAAAGAAAAAAAAAAAAGGCTTCATGGGCTGGGCCCAGGGCCCCCTTGCTCTGTGCAGTGGCTGCTTGGTGCCCTGCATTCCAGCTGCTACAGCCATGGCTAAAAGAGGGTAAGGTACAGCTTGGACCACGCCTTCAGAGGGTGCAATCCTCAAGCCTTAGCAGTCTCTATGTGGTGTGGAGCCTGTGGGTGCACAGCAGTCAAGAATTGAATTTTGGAAACTTCCACCTATATTTCAGAAGATGTATGGAAAATCCTGGATGTCCGGGCAAAATTTTGCTGCAAGGGCAGGACCATCTTGGAGAACTTCTGCTAGGGCAGTGCTGAAGGGAAATGTAAGGTTGAAGCCCCCCCACAGAGTCCCTGCTGGGGCACTGCCTAGTGGAGCTGTGAGAAGAGGGCCACCATCCTCCAGACCCAAGAATGGTAAATCCACCTATAACTTGCACTGTGTGCCTGGAAAAGCCACAGACAATGCAAGCCTGAAAGGAGCCAGGAGGGGAGCCTGCAAAGCCACAGAGCACAGCTGCCCAAGACCATGGGAACCCACATCGTGCCTGGATGTGAGACATGAAGTCAAAGGAGATCATTTTGGAGCATTAACATTTTACTGCTCCACTGGATTTCAGACTTGCATGGGGCTTTCAGCCCCTTCATTTTGGCCAATTTCTCCTATTTGGAATGGGTGTATTTATCCACTCAATGCCTGTACCTCACTGTATCTTGGAAGTGACTAACTTGCTTTTGATTTCACAGGGTCATAGGTGGAAGGGAATTGCCTTGTCTCAGGTGAGACTTTGGAGTGTGGACTTTTGAATTTATAGTGAAATGAATTAAGATTTTAGGGGACAGTTAGGGAGGCACGATTGATTTCAAAATGTGAGGACATGAGATTTGGGAGGGGTGGGGCAGAGTGATATGGTTTGGCTACCGAAATATTTTTTTAGAGATTTGTCCCTACCCAAATCTCATCTTAAATGGTAGCTCCCATAACTCCCACGTGTTGTGGGAGGGACTGAGTGGGAGATAATTGCATCATGGGGGTGTTTTCCTGCATACTGTTCTCATGGTAGTGTTAAGTCTCATGAGATCTGATGTTTTCTAAGGTATTTCCCCTTTTGCTTGGATCTCTCATTCTCTCTTATCTTGCTGCCACCTAAGATGTGCCTTTTGCCTTCTGCCATGATTGTGTGCCTTCCTCAGCCACATGGAACTGTGGAGTCCATTAAACCTTTTTTTCTTTATAAATTACCCAGTCTTGGTTATGTCTTTATCAGCAAGGTGAAAACGGACTAACACACATAGCAATGTACATTTTCATTTCCTTTATATTTATCAAGCCATAAAAAATGTAAAGGAAATGTAGATTACTTATTTTGATCACTGAATGATATTGCATTGAATGGATATATTGGAATCTGATTATTTATTCATCTATTGTAGCTTTTAGTTACTTGAAGTTTTTTGGGATTATGAATAAAGCTTCTATAAGCATTTACGTGCAGGTTTTTGTTTGAACATAAGTTTTGAAGTTAATTTGGCTAATATCTATGTGCACAATTACAAGATCTTATGATAAGACTATATGTGGCATTGTAAGAAATTGCCAAACTGTCTTCCAAGATGACTGTACCATTTGCATTCTTATCAGTAATGAAAGAGATTTCCTATTGCTTTGATTTATTACCAGAATTTGGTATTATCATATTTTTGGGTTACATCCATCATAATAGATATGTAGTTCTATCTTATTGTTGCAGTTTTAATATGCAATTCTATCATGGCACGTGATGTGGAACAGTTTCATATACCTATTTGCCATCTGTATATATTAATTTGTGAAGTGTCTGATTAGACATTTTGTCTATTTTTCAATTGCATTATTTATTTTTATTATTGAGTTATAAAAGTATTTTGTATATTTTTAAACA
>NW_012103787.1:1095690-1103907 GCF_000951045.1 Mandrillus leucophaeus
TGCATAATGAATGCAATAGAACAAGCACCAGAAGAAGCACATGTGATGGCAGCGATATCCCCTCCATTAACACACTGACACAAGCTGAAGTTCTGTCTTGCCAGATCTCAGTCTCAAGCCTTGAGGCATGTACTGACATACATGTTAAAAAAAAAAAAAGAAAAAAAAAAATTGAAAGTGTTGATGATGTCTGTGAATTTCTGAAACAGCAGCTCTTAGTCTTGGTGGAATGGGCTAAATATATTACTGCCTTCTGTCAGTTACCACTGGATGATAAGGTGGCACTGTTGAGATCTCATGCAGGGGAACACTTAACTGCCTGGAGCTATAAAGAGATCCATGATGTATAAAGATACTTTGCTTTTGGGAAACAACTATATTATTCACTGCAATAGCTGTGAAGTTGAGATTAGCAGTGTAATCAATCGGGTTCTAGATGAGCTGGTTCAACCATTTCAAGAAATCCAAAAGGCAATTGTATTTTTTGGCCCAGATGCGAAAGGGCTACACTTAAATGGGCTACACAGATCCAATAAACATTAAAAGCATGCAATTCCAAGAGTGGATGGGTTTGGAGAACTACATCAATGATCCGCACGCAGTATGGCTCCCTGGGGAAGGTTTGGAGAGTTGTTTCTGCTGCTGCCCGCACTGCCGTGCATCATTTGGCAAATGACTGAGCAAATACAGTTTATTTATTTTGAGGATGACTTCAATTGTCCACCTACTTCAGGAAATGTTAGATGGGGCTTCCAATGGTAGTAGTCACCTCCATCATCCAATACATCCACATTTATCTCAAGATCCATTGATTGGACAAACTGTACTTTTAGGTCCCATGCACACACTGGTTCATACAGACCACATTTGAACTCCTGAAACCCCACTCCCTTCCCCACCACAAGGCTCTGGACAAGAAGATTACAGAACAACTACAAATCAAGCTTCAGTCATTTCACCAGCGTGTCTTCAAACAAAACACAATAGCGAAAATGTGTTTATTTCTGAACAGCGCTGCATAAATGTGAAAAGCTGTTTGTCTTAAAACATCTCAAGATAGTACATTTGGCAAACTCTGATCCAAGGCTTCTTCACGGTACTGTTATAAGATGGTATCCTATTTTCTTTTTTACATGTTCATTCTGTTTGTTGTTGCCACTGTGTGAAACTTTCACATGAAATCAATGTATATTTGAGTCTGAAGATGTTTATACAGTGTATTTGTTCTGCCCTTGCATTCTGCCTGCATCTGTTAAGTCTAATATGTGCCTTTGATTTGTTTTCTTAATATTGATTGAAATGCATAAGTAATTGCTTTATTGTGATGTGATGCAGAACAAAATGTAGTTTTTAAACTTAGAATAGTGGATCAGAAATCTCAGTTTAATATAAAATGAAGGTTTTTTAAAAAATAAATTACAAACTTGCAGATTAGAAAAATAAAGCAATTGCTGTAGAATAACGTATACCTTTTTGAAGAATCTCCTCTGGGTGTTCTGTGGCAAAGAAGCATCTCTTTTGTCTACAGTTAAATATACCAATCCTAAATTTAGGAAATTATAAAAAGTCATTCCAAGAAAGACTGGATATTTTTTGAAATGTGACTGTCTTTGAAGATTTATGTTAAGCTAAGACATGTTCGTTTTATCAGTTAAGATACAGGCTAAACAGGAACAAAGAAACTCCAAAAAGATTCACTCAAATTAGACAGACATTTATTTCTTTCTTCTGAAACAATCTAGAAATAGTTCTCCATTGACTAGAAATCAGCACATGCCTGCAGCTGGGTCCCAGGGCGGCCAGGAGAATCATCTATAGGTTCAATTTCTGTGTCAGCCAAAAGCATGCCACTCTAAGAAAGCTGATCCTGGGGACAAATTAGCTGTCTTCCACCAATGTGCCTTATTTAGTCCTTACAAAAACACTTTAGGAGAGAGAGTATTATCTCTCTTTTATCAATAAAATAACCTTAAATTGAGGGTTTAAGAATATAACCAAAGTTCATAAATGTAAATCTAGGTCTGGTTGACATTAATGATTATAAATTTTTGTTGTGCAATAAAAAATGCAAGCTTTTTACTCACAGAGTGTTTTTTAAATATATGCAATTGAGTGGTTATTGGATATTATCTATCATGTTGCCTATAATATATTTAGATGTAAGCAATGAGTGTAAAATTGTTGCAGTTTTAATAAGAAACAACTTTTGTAGTTTTAATAAGACTTTCTTCTAAAGAAATTAAAGAAAATAAAACATTCACCAAGTAGATTTGATGAAAACAAAAACAAATTCAAATAATTGACTTAGAATACTTTTCGAAATCTAGCAGCTGAGGGATGTACCAACTGTCTAATTCCAGACTGAGGAATATACTTTGTTGAAGCCTTAAACTACTCGATATCATCTCCAAGCTAGAGCTTATTTTAAAACAATTTAATCATGAGCTACCTCAAGAGTCAGTGGTTCCTCTCTGGTTGATAAGAGCGAAAACTGTCAGAGTAATTATTAATATCAATGATATATTTTAGAAAAAACTATTCCAACCTGTAAAATATTGAATTAAATAAACTTTCTTAGGATCTTTAAGCAATACTAAGACTATGATGCCATAAATCTCACTTACCCTACAAGTGAAAAGATTATATTAATGTTAACTTATTGGCTGCTGAGGTAAAATTCAACTCAATGTAGAAAAATGGTTACTTAAAAGCTATAATTGGTTTAATAAAACCAATACAATTTCTTCAAGACCTGATACCCTTGTGAAACCATAAAGGATATCATTGTTTGATGGAGGTTAACTCTTCTTTTTTGAAAATTTACTCTAGTGTCTGCTTCATGGATAACATTTTTTTTTTTTTAATTTTTATACATACAAATATCCTTTTGCAGGTTTTTGTTGAGTTTGCAGGGCTTTCTCTTAGAAGATACAAAAAATGTCATCTTGTTCCATGCAGACTGCTACAACAAAATACCATACCTTGGGAAGACCATAAACAACCAGAATTTATTTCTTATTGTTGTCAAGGTTTGGAAGTCCAAGATCAAGGAATTGGAGCTATTGGCAAATTTGGTCCCCAATTCATACCTGCCATTTTCTAACTTTGTCCTGACACATGAAAGAAACAAGGCAGCTCTGTTGGGGTCTCTATTATGAAGACACTAATCCTTATGACTTAATCACTTCCCAAAGGCCCCTAATCACCTTCCAAAGACCTCCTAATAGCATCACCCCAAGCAATAGGTTTCAACATATGAAATTTTAAAAACACAAGCATTCAGAACATAGCAAATAACTTTAAAATACAAAACATAAAGTTCATTTTTAAAGAAACTTCTAATTTATCCATATATGTTTAGTAAACAGCTATGTTTTAAAACTATTAGTAATGATTTGGCTTCAATAACTATAGTTAAGAAATTTATAATGTAATATTTTGTATACTGAACTGTCAAAAATGCTGAACAAAAAGGAACTAATATTTTTGACATATTTTCAAAATATTGATAAGGAAATGTATTCCTTTTGTATACCATACAACTGTTTTCAGGTAATATGAATGAATAATGTGTTGTGAAATAATGATTCATTTTATAAATGTAAAATTATTTTTATAATTTTTTGTTGAATATCAAAAATTAGTAGATTTTTAAATGTCAAATCATAGTGAGATTACAGTATTTCTAAACTGTGATGCCATATTGCTTCACTGAACTTTGTAAATAAAAACAGAAAAAAATAAAAATAATATTTGTCTTCTTATAAATAGTCAGTATTTTTATTTATAAACATAGAATTAATGTCTATTTAGATGCTCTTTGGTTTATTTTATGGTTCTAAAATATTCTACATATATATTCTTTACCTATTTCATTAAAGACATACCTACATTTTTTTGTGCTGTTGTATTGCTATACCATGATATACCACGATAATGATAATAGAAGTCTAACATTGCTATATTAATTTCAGATAGAGTAAACCTCAGAACAAAAAAAAAGAAAATTATGAGGGATGCAGAGGGGAATTACTAAATGAGAAAGGAGTCAAGTCAAAGATCTGCAGTATGGCATAACATTTTAAGGACATAATATTTTAACCTGTATTTTCTTGGAGGCCACCTTTTCCAGTTTAAACTATTACTGATTGTACTCTGGAACACTAACATGGTATATGAAGATTACCAAAGGATGAGTATATTGATAATTTAATCTAATGTATTATCTATATCATATTATTAATCAATTAACATATAGTCTTAAATAATAGTGCGGGGAGCTAAGCTTATTGAACAGAATTTTATTGTAATATTAATAAATAGGAGACATTAGATAGAATCCTTGAAACTTATTAAATTGCCCATTGAATAAGTAAAAAATTCATAAAATCACTTCATTTTAAATGTTATAGATAGAGCCACAAATACAGTAATTTTGAAAACGTGTGTTGTATACTATCTAATTCAACTGCAGTTAAAAATGGGTCAAGATATATCTATATTCATGGGAAAATTTTTTTTGTGAAAATTTGTTGGGATAATAATGACAATTACTTAGCAGAGTGCCTGATGCCTCAGAATCAAAAAATATTTTAAAACAACAGAAATGATGTGATTTTTTTTCTTAAGATGCCAGTTGATATACAGTTATAACTGTAACTGTATTCACAGTATTATTTACAGTATCAGTATTAACTCTATTTGGACCACTCTCTGAATTATGCATAGGTACAACCAGGCTTATTGAGAAACACATTTAGTTGTTTCTACACTTGCCTTTTTCTGGTTCTAGATGTTTTTTCAGATTGTTGATTAAATAAAAAATAAGTGGAAAACTAAAATAATAGTGACAGGAGTTATTAGTACAGGTGGCTTCAAACCAAGAAAGGTATATAAAGCTTAATATTCAAGTTGAAAATCACAGTACAAATCCAGTTATATCACAAGAGTAAAGAACACATTTTACTTAAAGAAACTTGGAACATAATGTAGTTATGAAAATATGGTAGCTGTTGTACCCAAAGTTGCCTCCTACAATTGCAATTAAATTGAGCTGCAGTGACATTTGTGATCCCAAACGAACATATAAATATTTTATAATTTACTACTATGTCTGTTGTGTATTTCACAATGTAAATTTTAGAAATGTCAGGGAAACCTTCTAAGTTTGAAAAGTAGGAAGTACACATTGACCAACTCCATCTAAAAGAAAGTAAACATATTGTTCTCAAATTGAGTTACTATCTTGCATGTTACATTTACACAGAGTGAACCTTCAATGAAAGGCTTAAATTTTTTCCTGCATAGCTACTACAGAATAATGCATTAAAATCACAAAAGGATGCACACAACGAAGAGTCCATTGCCCTGCACACAACAGGTACAGACAGTCCTGTGTAAGAGATTCAGATCATAATGAGATAATGAAAAACCCTATAAAATGTAGCTCTAATTGAACTCTTTACTTGTGTATAAATGAATTTGGAAAACTTCCCAGACTATTATTGCTTTTATAAGGAAACATCTGTTTGAAGGGAGTGGCTGAATAAAATAGCTTAGTCTCATCATCAACACAAAGGCTGAGGACATTGATTTTTTTCTAGGGTTGCCGAAGCATTTTCAATTTTTTTGCACATTTTTTTTTAGTCCACTTGAAAAACTCTTTGCCTGATATCTTACTCAAAATGGACACCTAAAGGATTCATGATTTCAAAATAGTTTATTAAAAAAGCAATCTCTCATTCAAATCTAAAAAGAATGAAATAAATTTTGTGACATAGAGTTAAATAATTCTTCAAAACTTTGCAATTACATAAATTAAAGGGAAAATTATCACTGGTCTTTGACCCTAAATTAGATTTCATTTTTTTTTTTGAGTTGATTCTTGAGCATTAGCAAGAAAATGATCAAATCACCTGATAATGTGTTCTTGTAGTTTGTATCAGTCACATAAAATTTAATTTATACATAAAAATAAGCTTAAAAATTTAGAAACAAACACATTTGTTTGGCATATTTACGTTTAGCCTGAGTGTTATAAAACAAAACCTTAAGACTATGATATACTTTCTGGTCAGTTTTGCATTTTTGGCTAGGTTACATTACAAATATTGGATGATCTTCATTGTAAATATTGGTGAGCAGTTTTTTTTTTTTTTAATTATCAAAGTCAGCCCCATATAATTTCTAGATAAGAAAAAAATATTTACTGTGCAAAAAATATGGAATGCTTCTTTTTGTTGTTGTTGTTTAAAAATATTGGTCATAGTTGCCTGAGTTTTCTTCAGTTTTAAGTATTAAAGAAAGTTTTTTCCTTCCTAAAGTGGTTCAGAGACCTGAAAATGAAATGTCGGTTATTTTACTCTAGTGAGTGAGACTCTAGAATTACGTTGGCTCCAGGTAAGTCAGAGAATAGGAGGTTTGCCTTGAGCATACGTAATAATTTAGGCTTAGCTCCTATGGCCAGCGGTTTACTCCCTCTTGACAGAAAATCTATGAGAACCTTCCAGGAAGACAAACTCTTTGGATTAAGATCAGAATCCAGACTTTTCCCTGAAGACTAGATATACAATTAAATTAAAATGAAAGATACATCAGACCCATAGATATAAAAATATTAAATGATATGTATATTAAAGATATATAGAGAGAGAAAGCTTTAGAATCATAGCACAGAGTGATTTATTTAAATAAATTGCTCAGTATATACCTCTAATAAAGTAATTTTATGAAATATTATTTTAATTTATAAAGTTCAAATTTATTTCTAAACTGTTTACAACTTAAAGTGTTATTTTTATGGTACCCAGAAATAGATGTTACTGAAACTAACTGTGATTTCAAATTTTGAAAGGAAACATACATTTTCCAAAGTGAAACTTTTAGGAAAATATGTTACATGAGAAATGTATTATGTTACAGTCATGCAAAGAAATGTTGCCAACAATATATAATTTTGCATTAGCCACCTATAGAAAAATGCAATGAAGTTTGTAATAAAAATAAATGTTATTGTATATATTTAATATATACAACATGATGTTATAAGACACACACACACACATATATATATATATTAAAATGGTTACTATATTGTTACAAATTAAATTATCCATCATCTCACATAGTTACTAATTCCCCACCCTTTGGCAAAAGCAGCTATAGTCTACTAATTTAGCAAAAATTCTGAATACAACTCTCCGTTATTAATTATAGTCCTCATTTTGTACATTAGATCTTTTGACTTGGTCACACTAAGTATTTACTACTTTTTGTCCTTTGACCCTATTCTTGACACCACAGCTTAAATGACAGTCTTTCCTGATCAACCTAAAACACACTCAAAAACACATAGAAAATATTGAGTAGTGCTTTTCTTCTATATGTACTCTCATGATATTCCCTACTACCCCATCCCTAGCTCTAATTGCTTGCTTCATTATTATTTTCTGCTTACTCATCTGGAACCTTCTCTAGGATCTGAATGTAATGAGGCAAGGAGAGTTTTGACCCTGTTCATCATTATACACAATGTATGCCGCATTGGTGGTTAGCGCATAGTAGAACAGAATGTGTTTTTTAAACTTTTAAGTTCAGGGGTACTTGTGCAGGTCTGTCACATAGGTAAATGTGAATCATGATGGTTTGTTGTGCAGAAAACAATAATTTGATTGAAAAATAATAGCATTTCAAATTTGAAAGTAAATATTAAATGTCTATTTCTACTAAGTATTTTAAAAGAACCCTGGTGTTTAATCTTGCTCATTTTGGGTATCACGTTTTGGTAATCATGATAAATATTTGAATGTTTAACTTTACTCATTTATTCTCTTTTAAAATTACCCTATTTGGAAGAATGATGTTCTAAGTAATGATGTCATTGTATCAGCTAATAGTGATTAACTAACATTTTGACATTATTCCCAGAAATTCTATTTTTAGTGTTAATTCTTCCAGGAAATATGAAGACAATGTTCACGTACTTATTGGAATAAAACATTTTGTAAATATCTCAAGGTCACAGCCAGCAAAAGCAGGAAATCAAAAACAGAGTATCCTACTTATAACATCCAAACAATTATATCTTATTATTTTCCAGTAAACAAAATAAAACTATAAGAAAGAAAATAAGCTCACTAAACCCATCAAATACCTGTATTATATAATAAAATTTTGAGCATTATATTTTTGGGATAACATAATCTAAGTTGCACTATG
>NW_012103787.1:1105002-1106423 GCF_000951045.1 Mandrillus leucophaeus
TAATGTGGGAAATCTAGAGACATTAGCAGAAAAGTTGAGTCTTTTTGTGAGATGGAGCCTCACTCTGTTGCCCAAGCTGTAGTGCAGTGACACAATCTCAGTTCACCACAACACCCAGGTTTAAGTGATTATCCTGTCTCAGCCCCCTGAGTAGCTAAGATTACAGTTGCACACCACCATGCCCGGCTACTTTTTTATATTTTTAGTCAAGACTGGGTTTCACCATGTTAGCCAGGCTGGTCTGAACTCCTGACCCCAGGTGATCTGCCTGTGTCAGCCTCCCAAAGTGCTGGGATTACAGGCGTGAGCCACCGCACCCAGCCAGATTGAGTCTATTTTTATTCAAATGGTATATTTTCTTAGCTCAGTGAAATTATTGTTGAAGCTATTTGTTTTAATTTACTCATATTTAATGCTCTGTACACATTTAAAATCTATCATGTTTTTAGTATAGTCTACCTATCTGTATATAGCTATGATTTTGAAAGATAATTATGTATATTTCCAGGTAAAAGTTGAACATATTTGGATTTGCATTGACTCAACTATGAACTAAGTCAGTAACTATTAAATAAGTAGAAATATACAGTTTAGATTCTAGAAATATGGCAAATTTGAAAAATTTATAGAAAATTCTGATGATAAATGTAGAAATGCTAGAAAAAAATAGAACACTTTAAATGAATAAGTTATACTGAAAAAATAAAGAAACAAATGTGAGTTGAAATAAAGAGGGAACTCAAAGTCGTAAGAGTTTGTAGCCCCATTTATCTACATGATCCATTTTTAAACTAGTCAAGACAATCCTAAGCAAAAAGAACAAAGCTGGAGGCATCACTCTATCTGACTTCAAACTACAAGGCTACAATAACCAAAACAGCATGGTACTGGTACCAAAACAGATATATAGACCAATGCAACAGAACAGAGGCCTCAGAAATAATGCCACACATCTACAACCATCTCATCTTCAACAAACCAGACAAAAACAAGCAATGGGGAAAGGATTCCCTATTTAATAAATGGTGCTGGGAAAACTGGCTATCCATATGCAGAAAACTGAAACTGGACACCTTCCTTACACCTTATACAAAAATTAACTCAAGATGGATTAAAGGCTTAAACATAAAATCTGAAACTATAAAAACCCTGTAAGAAAACCTATGCAATACCATTCAGGACATAGGCATGGGCAAAGACTTTATGAAGAAAACACCAAAAACAATTGCAGCAAAAGCCAAACTAGACAAATGGGATCTAATTAAACCAAAGAGCTTCTGCACAGCAAAAGAAACTATCATCACAGTGAACAGGCAACCTACAAAATGGGAGAAAAATTTTGCAAGCTACTCATCTGACAAAAGTCTAATATCCAGAATCTACAAGGAACTTGAACAAATTTACAAGAAAAAAAACAACCT
>NW_012103787.1:1107243-1111708 GCF_000951045.1 Mandrillus leucophaeus
AAAATGGAGACTTTGTATGCATAATAAATGGCAAAACTGCTGTGTAAAGGCACTTCACGTGTACTGTGTAGATATAGAATTGTAGAATAGATTAGTGAGATATTGAAAAGGAAATTAGTAAATCATGAGAAAGATTTGGAGAAAGTACATATAATTCCAGATAGAAGGAATAAAAAGCAATGTGAAAGAAAATGTAGACTGCCTATTTAAAGGAAGTATTATAAAGAAAGGCTTGAGATAATGAGGAAAATGTTATATTTAAAGAGAACTTGGCAAAGACTTCTCTAGAAAAATCAGAAGTTCTGGTGTCTCAGATGATTCAAATTCAATAAATTAAGGATAGGATGAATAAAAATAAAACCTTAAATAGCTACTTGGTAAAAATCGTGCATTAAAGAGCAAAATAAATAATAATAATAAAAAAAACTACAGAGAAAAGACAGAATAAGTACAAAGTATTTACACTAGTATTTACACTGATGTTTACAGCAAACTAGAAAACAGAAAAGTAGAAGTTAGGAGCTAATGGAATGAGGAAATATAACCATCAAACAAGAAAATAAGCAAAATAGTTTTTAAAAATTAATGATATATTCTTGCTGAAAGAACTGCTATAGGGCAGTCTCCAGTAATAAAATTAATTCCCAACACAAAGAATTGATAAATGCTTGAGGTGACAGATACCCCACTTACTCTGATTTGAACACTATACATTATATATTATATTCCTGTATGAAAACATCGTACATATCTTACAAATAGTGCTACACCAACTTACATGATCATCAACAGTGAATAAGACTTCTCTTTTTTCTACATCTTCACCAATACCTCTACGTCTTGGGCATTTTGATAATTGTCGTTCTAACAGATATGAGGCAATATCTCATATCTCATTGTGGGTTTGATTTGCATTTTCCTGATGATTGGTGGTGCTGTACATATACCTGATGGCCATTTGTATGTCTTCTTTGAGTAATATATTCAGGTTCTTTGCCTATTTTTAAAAACTAGATTGCTTGGGCTGGGAGTGGTGGCTCACGCCTATAATCTCAGCACTTTAGGAGGTCGAAGTGGATGGATCACGAGGTCAGGAGATTGAGACCATCCTGACTAACACAGTGAAACCCCGTCTCTGTTAAAAAAAAAAAAAGCCAGTCGTGGTGGTGGGCACCTGTAATTCCCAGCTGCTTGGGAGACTGAGGCAGGAGAATAGCGTGAACCCGGGAGGTAGAGTTGCAGTGAGCCAAGACTGTGCCACTGCACTCCAGCCTGGGCGATAGAGTAAGACTCCATCTCAAAAAATAAAAATAAATAAATAACACAACTAGACTGTTTGATTTTTTTTAGCTTCTGAGTTGTCTGATTTCCTTATGTATGTCTGATGTTTATACCTTAAAGCATTTGACAAAATTAAGTGTCCATTTGTGACTAAAGTTCTCAGCAAATTAAGTATACAAAAAATGTACCTCAACACAACAAATGGCACTTATGACAAGTCCACAGTTAAAATCACATTTAATTTAGGAAAGACAAAAGCATTTTCTCAAGGATCAGAAATAAAATATGACTGTCCCCTTTCACTACTTCTATGCAATATAGTATGTAAAGTCTTAACTGGAAAAAATTAGGCAAGAAGAAAAAATTAAAGGCATCCAAATCAGAAAGAAAAAACAAATATTGTCTCTGTCTCCAGATGACATAAACTTATATGTAGAAAAATCCTAAAGACTCCACCAAAAAAACTGTTAGAATAAAGAAACTCAATAAAGTTGCTATTTACAAGACCAATGCAAAAAAAAAAAATCAGTTACATTTCCATATACTAATAACAATCTGAAAATAATTTTAAAAACATTACTTTTAAAAATATATTTAGAAATGAATTTAAGCAAGACAGTGAATAATTTTCACACTGAAGATGATAAAACATTGATGAAAGAAATTGCAGAAGACACAAATGGAAAAATATCTTATGTTCATAAACTGGAAAAATTAATATGTCAAAATGTCCCTACTACCAAAAGCAATCTACAGATTCAATACAATCCTCATCAAAATTTCAATATATTTTCTTAAAAAATTACAAAAGACCCCGAATAACTCAATTTTGAACAAGAAGAATAAAGATGATGGCATCACACTTTGATTTCAAATTATAATACAAAACTATTGTAACTAAAACAATATGGCAAGAGCATAAAAGCAGACACATAGGCTACTGGAACAGAATAGCAAACTCAGAAACAAACAACACATATAGAATCTTCTATTTATTGACAGATTTTCCAAGAATACACAATGAGAAAATAGTAGTCTTGTGGACACATGGTGCTGAAAAAAACTGGATATCTACATGTGAACAAATACTAATTTTTCCATTATTTTCTGATACACATTTAGCATTTATAGAGTGTGTTCACTTTGTATTTGTATTTATGTAAAAATAAAAATTGCATGATATCAGATATATCCATTCTGAACAAAATACAATAATAATGAAATTTTTGAAACAGACTAATGTTAGTTTCTTAAAAACTATTAATTTAGAGGTTAAGTCTCCAATAAAAATTAGAGAATTTTTAGATCAGAGTGACAAAAATGTCACTAAACATTAAAACTTCCGATTGTCACTAATAATTACTTTGAATGTTTAGGGATCAAGTCATAAAAGAAAAAAGAAAAAACTGAAAGTTAATAATTCACATATAAAACTCAAGAATATTAAGAAAAATATATTCATCCCAAATAAAGACAAAGTATGAGAAAAAAAGTTGAAGAAAACAAAACAAACAAAAATAAAGCCAAAAACATATTCTTTAAACAGATTAGTACAATAGGAAACTCATCAATTAAGAAAAGAAACAATGCCAAAACAAATATTTTTTAAAAGTTTATACTGGGATATGATAATAAGACATGACAGAAAAATATGAATATCTTTCTGTATATTCATTCAGGAATATTTTCTATACATACTATATATGTATTTACAAAATATATATAACTAAATACATTTACAAAATGTGAAAATGTGAATGCTTTGAAGAAATAGAAAATTTTCTAGTAAGGTAAAACTATAGTCACATTTAGTTCATTGAAATTTGAACACATAACCTTTCATTGCCAGTAATTGTAATTTACCTACCCTCCAAAATACAAAAATAAATGAATATACTACTTTTTGATATGTTTAAAGTAGTCTTTTATTTCGAGAAAAGGTGATCATAATTTTTACAACATTCTAAGGAATTATGAAAATTTTTAAAAACACTAAAAATCACATCAGTGTCACAATGTCTATACAGCAAATCAAAATCTAAGTATTTGCACAGTACTTAGTGTAAAAACACAGTGCAAACAATTTGCTATTGTTTCAGAAATACAAATGTTATTAAACTTTACAATAACTTTTAATATTGCTATCAGTTTAATACCTTAAGAAAATAAAAGTTTTAAAACATCTCAATGCACAAAGATTATTTTTCAAAACTCCACTTCACCTCTGGGAAAACAAAGACTATTATAGTAAATCTACCCAAACTTTCATAATGCGGTATCATGAATGGTAAATTCTTAAAATTTTCTTTATATTTAAAGCAAATGCCAAAAATATGCTCCATGATGATTCCAGTTGAAATGTAGTTTCTTACTAGCACTATATAAAAGAGAATAGTAATAAACTTCTAAATATGTTTTTTTACTATGTTGAGAATAAAAATTAATATTCATAAATTTATTAGATTGTATATTGACTATCAAACATATATAGATTTAAGGATTAGAATGTTTAAGAGAATCCAGCAGGGTTTCTAGGTGCAATATAAATGAACAACATTTAATGAGTGCTATACATGAATAAATAATCAAATACTTATATTTTACGTGATCCAACTTACAATAGCACATAACAAGACACACTGTATGGTAGGAGTAAGTACAGAACATTCTATATTTGTAAAACAAAATTCAATATATTAAATATGGCAGTTTCATTCATATGTTTTTAGAATAACAATATAATCTTTCCTAAGGATTCTACAGGGTTCTTTGCAAACTTTTTTAGTCCACATGCGTACATTTTCCAAAAAGGCTAAGATAATTTTGAAAATTAAAAGCAATAAATGTGTCATTTGCACACAGATAATAACATGCTATAATGATGTAGCAATTTGTATGTGTTCTATAGGTTTAGGGATACAGCCTATACCAAAGATATGGAAGACAGAGACAGGGGACTGACACTTATTAATCTGGTACATAAGATATCACTGGAGACAGGTTGATTCTTAATAAATAGTTCTTAATAAATAGTTTCAGGTCAAATAGCAGTCATAATAAGAATATATATAGAGAGAGAGACCACGTGTCAGATGGGTAAAATGCTAATATATTAAAATGCAAATATAAACAATAAAATCAACTCAACAGAAATAGAGACTATGTACTACAGTAATGGAAAATA
>NW_012103787.1:1113343-1119266 GCF_000951045.1 Mandrillus leucophaeus
TTCTTTGAAAATTACAGTACTGTAGCAAATGTGGCAAAATGTTAACATCAACTATATATCTATACTTATGTATATAAAGAGAATATGTTTATCTGTTACATATCTTTTGAGCTTTCTACATATTCAGTAGATTTCACAACTTGAATAAAGTGGAATATGATGGCACATATCTTCAAGTTGTTGTATTTGAATATAATCTTGTGTACTATTCAACTAAAATAAAAGAAAGAAATATACTATAAAATCCAATCCATCAATGAACTTATTCCACAATATTAAATTTGATACTGAAAGCATAAATTCCTGGACCCTGGAAAAATTAATGTGAAAAGTCTAAACATATTAATTTTAAAAATTAATTTGAAACCCAGTTCCCCATTCTCTAGTTCAAAGACATTCTTAGAGCATTGAAATCACCTTAATGGCAATTTTCAAATAAAAACTAAATGAATTACAGTATATCAAAATGATATAATACTATGTAGTTTCCTTGCCCTGAATAGAGAAAAACCTTCTCACATACTACATTGTAATAATTTTCACAATATACTGAATTTTTTTTTTAAAAAGGCAAGGTGCAAAATAATGTTTTGGACACGTTATTACTTTAAGTAATTTCATATTGACTGAGAAATAAACTATAAAAAATAGATATACAAGTTGGTTTATTTTATTAACATTTTATTGAAGCCTGACTACTTGAGTATGAAAAAATTATGAGATATGTTGAAGCATGAAACCATCTGCTATTGAAAATCTATCTTTGCTTGGTAATTTCCTGGTGTCAATGTCTCTGGTGATGTACTAAATTATAGGAGATCTGAAGTATGGAGATTTAACAACTCTCTAATTAAAACTGCAGCATTTGTGCAACAGATGAAGACTATTTCGGAATAAATTAATATCAATAAAAACCAAGAAACTAGCCGGGGTGTTTTGTGGGAAGCTGCCAGAGCAGTCATGAGGGGTAGAATAATTTGTTTCATAGCAATAGCAGCACAAAAAGTATACATTGACTACCAGTATCAATTAGAAGAAGTTAATGAGATGTAAAAAGCAACATTAAAAAAACAGGTATCCTAGGACCCTCCAACTTTTGATTAAACAGAGAAACTAAATTCTTTGTGGTGAATAACACAGACAATGTGTTAAAGCTTAATGAACAAATGCACTATCAAAGGGAAATAAATGTAACAACTCATTTACATATGATTAGAATGCAAACAGCAGGGAAAATGTATCTAATAAGGAGAGTCTTTTTACTTCTTAAATGCTGAATATCAATAAATATTTTGGAAATTTGGCATATAGTAAATCCATGCATGCTGAAAATTATTCACAAAGAAAGTTCATGTATGAATGCACATAGATTAAAAGATAATTTGTTTCATCTCAGACTTTGTGAAATATAATGAAATACTGAATTACATACTTTGTTTCAAAAACATTACTATGAATTGAATATGTAGATTTAAAAAAATTGCTTGTAGTAAAGTGATACCTTGGAAACTAAACATGAATCTTGCACTATACTTTAAAAACTTTAAAATTGATGAACTGATAAATTTAATTTTCTCAGTTCTTTGTTTCCTGAGTGATACTTAATAAATAAATATATTTAAGTGAATACATGCTCTTAAAATAAACAATTAATACATTAGTTAATAGCAGAATTTAATGATTGCCTATAACAACTGTCGTAGAAAGCATTACGACAAGGAACTTAACAGAGCTTCTTTTCATATTGTAACTGAAAATCTCTTAGTGTTTATAAAAAGTGGTGAAACAATGTGGATGGAACTGAGGGATATGGTGTTAAGTGAAATAAACCAGGCACAGAAAGACAAACTTTGTATGTTCTCATTCATTTGTGAAATCTAAAAATAAAAACAAGTGAATTAATAGAGATGGAGAATAGAATGATGACTACAAGAGGCTGAGAAGGGTAGTGGGGGATGGAGGTTGGGGGAGTGGGGATTGTTAATGGATACAAAAATACATTAGACAGAATGAGTAGGATCTCAACAGGGTGACTACAGTCAACAAAAATTTATTGTACATTGGGGCCGGGCGCCGTAACTCTTACCTGTAATCCCAGCACTTTGGGAGGCTGAGGCGGGCAGATCGCTTGAGGTCGGGAGTTCGAGACCAGCCTGGCCAACATGGTAAAACCCCGTCTCTACTAAAATACAAAAATTAGCTGGGTGTAGTGCTGCACACCTGTAATACCAGCTACTCAGGAGGCTGAGGCAGGAGAATCACTTGAACCCAAGAGGCAGAGGTTGCAGTGAGCCGAGATCGCGCCACTACACTCCAGCCTGGGTGACAGAGCAAGAGTCTGTCTCAAAACAAAATTAGCTGGGTGTAGTGCTGCATGCCTGTAGGCTCATGTACCACCGGCTGAACCTGAGTGGCTGAGGCAGGAGGATCACTTGAGCCCAGGAGCTTGAGACTAGCCTGGGCAGCATGCTGAAACTTCGTTTCTACTAAAAATACCAAAAAAATTACCCTGGGTGTGGTGGTGCAGGCCTGTAATCCCAGTTACTCCAGAGGCTGAGGCAGGAGAATCACTTGAACCTGGAGGCAAAGGTTGTGGTCAGCTGAGATCGCACCACTGCAGTCCAGCCTGGGTGACAGAGTGAGACTCTGTCTCAAAATAATAATAATAATAAAATAAGAGTATAATTGGAATGAGTGTAACACAAAGAAAGGCTTGATGCCCCATTTATCCAGATGTGATTATCACATATTAAATGTCTATATCAAAATATCTTATATACCTCATAAATATATATACCTACTATGTACTCACAAAAACTAAAAATTAAAAATTAAGTTTAAAAAATATTAGATATAATATGGAGGATCTAGAGCTCTCTCACATTCTTTAACTAAGAGGTAAATTCCTTTAAAATAGCACTCAAGAGACTTTGTCTTTTGGCAACAATAGGCAAAACACAGAGAGTTATCATGGCGGTGAATAATTTTGAGGCCAATCAACTGAGTAAAAATGGACAACTAATTGGTTGAACCATTCTAATATGTGAGACAGTGGCATTTATATTTAAACATTGCTTGCAAGTTATCAAGTTTTGCAAAAATATATATCCTTCACATTAGCAGATATGAAATAGTTGAAAAAAGTACATAAAACACATGCGAAATAAAAAAATCTATAATGCGTGGGAATTAAGCACAGCTAAAAGACCAGAAAAGTTTTATTAGAAATTGGAATGAACAAAAATAATAAGACATTAGAAACTTTATGAAGCAAAAGAGTCCCATTTTTGTTTTCTTTTCCTTATTTGTATTTTTACAGGGGAAGGCAGACATCTTATGCATTCAGTACTTGATTTTGGACTAATAAATTAATGAAAAACAACTTGGTATGGTAACCAAGAAAGCAAATATAAAAGACACTGCACAAAGTAATTGCATGACCTTAGAAAGATTACTTAATTTCTCTGTGACTCCATGAATTGTGCTCACCAACAAAAGAATAAAGCAAATATGGACAAATGTTTTCAGATTTTTCTGCTAATTAAAGGAATAACTCATTTCAGGAAGTTGAAGTTACTGGATAAAATAAATTGTTTAATATTAATTCTTTTTTTTTTTTGACTCATTCTCTGTTTTCCATTATTACTTCCAGCATATTAAAATTATATCTTTGGGACAGACATTTTCTGAATGCTGCTTCTGTCAAAATTCATTGTTTTAAATTACAGTCATTTTTTTCTTCTTACCTCTAACAGCGCCTATTGCCATACAGAGTCTGGAACTGAGATTTGGTTCTGAGAATTAAGAGAGATATGACTTTAATGGTGATAAAAGTTTCAAGTAAATTATTGAATTTTAAATAAGTAGTTTAACACAAATTGTTTTTAGCAATAATTCTCATCATTTTTATAAACAAAGAAACAAAAACCACCACTCTATTGTCTTACTATAAATTATCCAATAATTTTGTTCTTCTCTTTTTTTATGAAAAGAGTAAATTTTATAGCTGTTTTTCTAAACCACTTACAGGTTTTTAACAAGTCTTCTAATTTTGTGCTTAATCTTTAGGACATTTAATTAGTAAAAAGAAAATCTACTTATTTGAGTTTAAGACTAAAATCTTTTGACTTCGAATTTAAAAAAAATATTCCCTTAATTTTCAATTTCTTTATACTTTTAAAAGTCAACTTGCTTTTCATTATAAAATGCTTATTTGTTATGCATCTGTTCCCAGACCCAGTCCAGGTGTGCCGCCTTGAATGTCTTCTATCAACCTTGGGTGCCGGCGTCTGGACTAGGGGAATGCAGTGGTGCCCAAAAACTCGGAGATGCCAGTAACTGTGGGGCCTCAAGGGGTGTTACAGCTTTTGTTCAGAGACCCCCAAGGTCTGAGCCCCAGAGAATTGTTACAGCTTATGTTCATTCCTTCTGTCTGTAGCTTCAGAGGACAGGGATTGTCGTAGTTCCTTCAGTCCCACTGCCTAAAGCTTGGTGAATGGGAGCATGTGGCACCATTGCTTTTTCTCCCCAGTTGCTCAGTGAGTGGGAGGGAGGATTACAGTGTTACAGTTCTTTTTGCACAGGCTGTTCAGAGGATTCCAGGTTCTTGTCCCACGTCCAAGAGGAGTGAGGTACTTGGACACCAGAGAGGGAGTAAGAGGAAGGGTTTTATTGAGTGACAGACATAAGAGCTCTTCACATGAGAGGGCACCCAAAGTGGATAGCCCTCTGTGAGACAGGGGGATCAGAAAGCCGGTAATCCAACATGTGGCTGAGTCAAGGTTTTTATGGGCTCAGAATGGGAGAGTTTATGCTGATTGGTCCATTGGCAGGCTTGGAAAAAGCACTATTTGATTGGTTAAAAGGCATCGAGGAAGTTCTCATTCCAGTGGTGGACTCTACGGAGAAGGGGCAGTTCAGTTATCAGACTTAAGGCTTTAAATTGTCTTTGGTTTGAAGGTCAGGTTTCACCAGGGACCAACCTTTGTCTGCCTAGCAATTTGTCTGCCTCCTGCTGCTATCATTTTCACATGATTGAAATGGAATTACAGATATTTGGAAGGAAGACTACAGACAACGTGTGTCATTCTCATTACATCATATTATCTCAAGGGTATATACAATCAATATAATTTATTTATCAGGATTTTCCACTAGAAAGCTATATTTCCCCTCTTTCTATATGGCACTGTTTATGGAGAAGGTACCAAGTGCAGGCCACACTTAAGGGTGGTAGTTATGTACCACCTTCTTGAGAGCAGAATACCTGCATAAGTTATTCAGAATTCTTCTTCAAGAGAGATTTGTGTCATGCCCTCTATTTATTTAATCAGCTATTGATATCAGTATGCATATGGACGCATGGGTATTTTATACATTAGGCTATTACTTTGTCCCGCAAGATATTTCAACTTTGTAAATTCTCTCAATTGGCTCCTGTGTTTCTTTGCTCTAACCCCCATCTCTGAGAAGTTGTTCGGTTTATTTGTTTGATTGTTTTTAACACTTCTTTCTGGTAGCATGTGATGCCTCAGACTTTTGCTGTATGTATCCTGCTGCAGAACTATAACCATTTATTTTTCTAAGGAGGTTTGGTTGTTTATATTGAGGAAAGGTATTAGAAACCAAGATTTATGCACAAAGTGTAATTTTATTATCTTATACTAGTTAATTTCTTTTGCCCCTAGTGACCTTTTTCATTCTCTATTCTGTATGATTTCAATTATTTAATATTCAACTGTTACTATCTATTGAGATTATAAACATTTGAATCAGTAAAACAATAATTTTATATTTACTAAGTACTGCTGCATACAATTGAAGAAACTGTGCTTTATTTAAATGAACTTCAAGTACAACTAAGAGCTTAAGATAAATTCTTTCTCTTCATTTTAATAGATTAGATGTTTTACAGTGAGCCTCT
>NW_012103787.1:1124788-1126640 GCF_000951045.1 Mandrillus leucophaeus
TTCCTCAGCCTTCCGAGTAGCTGGGACTACAGGCGCCTGCCACCACGCCGGGCTAATTTTTTTCTTTTTTTTTTTTTCTTTTTTTTGTATTTTCAGTAGAGACATGGTTTCACCGTGTTAGCCAGGATGGTCTCAATCTCCTGACCTCGTGATCTGTCTGCCTCGGCCTGCCAAAGTGCAGGGATTACAGGCGTGAGCCACCGCGCCTGGCCGAACCATAGTAATTTTTAACCCTAGTGATATTTTCTTTTTCTAGATACCCACTTACCATCGTTTTATAAACAATATAGTTAAAACTTTTCTATTCACAAATATTAGTTTCAAGGACACACTCACCAGATGTCTACTTCAATGCAACATTTGAGAATTTCATTTCTGTAAATAGCACCGTCATTCACTTAGAAACTGTGCTTCATTATACATTTTTCCCTTTATATTATGTTCTATATCATTTTGCTTATTCGTTTTTTCAAGTCATGATTTTTCTTCAAGTTTCTGCTTAAGTATCACCTCCTTACTGATTTTCCAACATTATCTGAATAAGTAAGTAAACACTACTCTGTAACTCATTGTATCTTTGCCTATCTTTATCTGAATTGATAATATTGTATTTTAAAGATTTACGTATCTTCTTTCTTATTAAACCATGAATTCCTTTTGGGCCAAGCTTGAGATCACATTTTTATGAAAACTGACTTTATGCAAACTATTTTACTCAGCATTTTATCTAGTTTACATTATTTGACACAATGATGAATGACATTTTACCTCTATACAGGTGAGGTATGGGATTATGGGGATAATAAATTTGTTCAAAGACTTGCTGGTCTTTGAACCACAAAGTCTATTTGACCCACAACATGTGGCTCTAGCGATCACATTGTTTATCATTCAGCTGTATGATTTTACAAACAAGGCAAAAAGTATTTACAGAGGAAATCAGAACATAAAGTATCAAATCAAATGATATGAGGCCAAGAATGGTTATTCCACTTTGTCCAAAAGTTACGAATAATTCTACTTCATTCAAGAGATAATATGTTCTAGGTCTTTTGTAGGCTCTGTTATTTTTAGACTGAAGGAGTTAAGAAAATGTTAGAAAATGGTGTAGAAATGTATACAGGTAGTAGGCAATACTTATAAGATTTAACAATATATGCATTTGATCCAAAGAAACATCATTTTACACTTAATTTATTCAGTTTATCAGGTGTGAAGCATATACTTTGTCAATCCCACCTGTTCCAAAAACATTAGATTTATCACTAGTTCTGTCTACTGACCCTACATGCTATTAATTACTCTATGAATTATCTGATTTGCATATCAGTTAACAGTAACAAATATTGAATTCACAAGGTCCTAAACAAATAATTATTTAGTCATTTTTACAAATTAAGCCAGATTATTTAACAGTACTTAATTATTGCTTACCCTGTATTAGATCTTTATAGGTAGTGATGAAATAGTGGTGAACAAAGAGTTATGGTGGTATCTGGCTGCCTGAAATCTATATTTTAATAAAACCTAAAGATATTAAATCTATAAAAATAAATATTATAAGGCTAAAGAGGTATCATAAGGTGTTATTTTTCTTTTTATAAATAATTTTAACTTTTATTTTAGATTCGGAGGTACATGTGCGGGATTTTTTTACCTAGTATGTTAGGCCATTCTTATATTGCTATAAAGAATTACTTGAGACTGAGTAATTTATAAAGAAAAGAGGTTTAATTGGCTCTTGGTTCTGCAGGCAACACAAGCATGATACTGGCATCTGCTTGGCTTCTGGGAAGGCCTCAGGTAGCTTTTACTCAAGTTGGAAGTCAAAGCAGGAGGATGCAAGTCACAT
>NW_012103787.1:1128890-1130674 GCF_000951045.1 Mandrillus leucophaeus
GCGCCCGGCTGTCTGTTTTCTTACTTACGCATGTATATCAAAAGACTTCAAGAGCTAGTATTTCTATTCCCAAATTTTCTCCCCTGAATGCAAGCAAGACTCTGCTGTTGAGTCCAGATTCCTAAAGTATTATGATTAATGTGTAACCTTAATCAAAGTTTAATAGTGACTTCTAGTTTAAGTAGTATATTATTAACACCTGTTGCTTTAACGTCTACCAATTTCCTACTAAAATTAAAAAATATATTGCTGAAATATAAGCAATGTAAAAACTCACATATAAATCTGAATAACTAAAATGTACATATAATGTTAAAATACAAAATGAATCTTCACTAAGTGTGAAGGCATAGAAGAGAAGTTAAAAATAAAACAATTTTTGTGTATTCAAATAAAAGATATATAACTTTACAATGCTTTCACTCCTTAGTAAGACAAAAATTATGATGTGTCCATGGAAGGTCTATTGTTTTTTTCATCAATTGCTCTCATATTTCTTCCTGAAGCTTTTTTTTTTTTTCATTTTATCTACTTTCATTCATTTATTGTTTTGATTTTAATTAACAGCTCAAATTGTGTTTCCTTGAGGAGAGTTGCCAGAGTGTTTTCCTTAAAAGAATAAGCTAAATATTCTGTAATATATTATTCTAAATATTTCCTTAAATGTATATAATACAATCCAAAATTATCACGCTTACTTAGTACCTTTATTCTTCTACTAAATTGCAAATTCACTGAAGAAATAGCATCTATCTTATTCACTATTATATTCCTTGTATATCAATGTATCCCTGATATAACTAATAAGTGAATAAACAAAGTAAAATACAAGAATCTAAATATTAAACAGCATTCAAAAATAATTAAAATTATTTATGCATTAATATCAGAGACCAGTTATAAGGTACTCACTGTAATCAGTTTAATGTGTGCAAATTTACCCTTAGTAGGATCTCTTTGACTAAAAATTTCAATCACTTTCTACACTTCCAGCAATGGTTAAGCTTTGAAACAAAAACATTGATCCCAGAAAATGCCTCATTACAGAAGGTAGATTTCGTACTTTAAATGATTTTTAACTTTTACTTAACGTCATTCCCCTATATAGACTTACAGTTGATATTATCAAAAGTAAATTTGAGACTTCATTTAATAAGTACATTTTTAAAATGTTGTGTGTCCTAGGAGTTCTCAAATATATTCAATCATAAACCGTTTTTCTTGCTTTAAGTATTGACTGTAATTCTCACCAAAAAAATGTATTCCAGAATATGAAGTAAAGAGACTTCTTAAGATGAAGACTTTGTACTTATGTGTTGATTTTTTAATTCAATGTAATTTTCTGCATCTATTTCTTTTAAAATTTACCTTATAGTTTCAAGTAGTCTTGTTTATTAACATTTTTAATTTTGTAATCCATTGTACACTGCTCTCCTTCTCAAATCTATATATCTAGCAAAATTGAACAGTATATTGCATTTAGCTTATTGATATTATTGAGTGGGAAGCTACAAACGACAACAAAACAACGGGTCAAATGGCATACCAATAGAGAGCTTCCTCCATGCCTAATTAATTTATTAATCATGAGGAAACTACTTTCTCAGATCCAGAAACAGCTTTTTTTTTCTTTTTGTCCTTTTGTTTTGTTTTTGTTTGTTTTTTTTTTTCTTTTCTGTAATAAGGCCCTGGTTTTCAATCAATGGACCCTGTAATAAAAATGGAAATAGCTTTTTTCTTTGATGTATTTTTCATGAACCATAGTAATTTTTGTTTGTTTGTTT
>NW_012103787.1:1132214-1162497 GCF_000951045.1 Mandrillus leucophaeus
TTATTTAACAGTACTTAATTATTGCTTACCCTGTATTAGATCTTTATAGGTAGTGATGAAAGAGTGGTGAACAAAGAATTAGGGTGGTATCTGGCTGCCTGAAACCTGTATTTTAATAAAACCTAAAGATATTAAATCTATAAAAATAAATATTATAAGGCTAAAGAGGTATCATAAGGTGTTATTTTTCTGTTTATAAATAATTTTAACTTTTATTTTAGATTCGGGGGTACATGTGTGGGATTTTTTTACCTAGTATGTTAAGCCATTCTTATATTGCTATAAAGAATTACTTGAGACTGAGTAATTTATAAAGAAAAGAGGTTTAATTGGCTCTTGGTTCTGCAGGCAGCACAAGCATGATACTGGCATCTGCTTGGCTTCTGGGAAGGCCTCAGGTAGCTTTTACTCAAGTTGGAAGTCAAAGCAGGAGGATGCAAGTCACATGTCAGGAGCAAAAAGAGTGTGTGGGAGAAGTGATACACACTCTTCAATAACCAGATCTTGCGAGAACTCACTCACTTTCAGGAGGACAGCAAGCAATGAGGGATCTGCCCCCATCACTCAAACCCTCTCAACAGACTCGATTTCAACACTGGGACTATGATTCAACAGGAGATTTGGTGGGGACACAGATCCAAATCGTATCACTTGAGTATATTTTGTGATGCTGAGGTTTGGAGTATGATTAATTGGATCATGTGAGTACTGAGCATAGTACCCAATAGGTAGTTTTTTTTTTTTAAACCTTTGCCCCACTTCTATCCTCTTCTCAAGTATTTTTCACTGATGGGATGTGTAGACTGATGATTCATATATGATGCATAAGGATATGTCATGGTAATATCAATAATAAAAACAAACTCATTAACTTAAAAAATAAAGGTTCAGTTTTTATATAAACATCTGTCCATTTCAAGCTGGCTGTGCATTCTGCTTTGTGTTACCTTTACTATTGGACCCAGGCAGATGGAGCAGCCACTATTGAGAACTTGTCTTTTCTCTTTGGCTAATTAAAGAGAGAGAGAGACTGGTGGAGGATGATAAATTGAGTATTGGCCATTATCACTCATATTCCATTGTCCAAAGTAAGTTTCATGACAACACCTAATGTAAACTCAGTTGAAAAGAAAATTTTAAGATGTGCATCAAAGAGAATCAGACCATTCTTGAAGAGTATTAATGCCTACCACAAAGATTTTTAATCTGAGCACATGTAAACGATGGGATAGATGAAGTTATAGAGACATTCTAAATGAGAACAAGCTTTGGAATTCAGATCCAAGTTCTGATTCATTTTCCTGGTGAAATTTTGAAAATTTTCAATTTCCCATAATCACTTACAGATAGTAGTTAAAAAGATAAAAGAATTTAAGTTTTCTTTGAAGTAATTTTTTTTTCTCCTATCTTTTATTTTAGTCCAGGAGTCCCAGATGTATCAGTCATGATATTGAACACTAAATATGTTCTGAGTCACCAAATGACCTTGGCAACATGTGAGAAACTTATAGCCAATTAATTGTAGATGAGTTTATAGAAGATACAGGAAGTGATTCCAAGAGACCATCTGTGAAAAACTAATATATTTTACTATTTAATTTTTTAAACATTTATGACTTTGATTCATCATCTATTCTGTGCCTATGAAATTTTTGGTAAATAAAATTATGTTACTGGGATACAAATAAGACACACTTAAAAATATTTTGCAAGAAAAGAAATAATGAACACACCCATTCCTAGTGGATGGATTTGCCTTCTAAATAGGGGTAAACCATTATCACAGAACCCCAATATGAATTAAAATTAACAAACCAAACAAAAAATAACCTTACAAACAAAAAACGCATGAGCTTCTGAGGAAAATGGTAGACTTCATGTAATTAAGAATCATTAATCTGATTCAGAAATAGGTTAGAAGAGCAGTTTTATATGCAAACATACACAGAAAAATAACTACATGGCATTCTCCCCTTTATTGTGATTTATTTCACAAGTTAGTTTCATCTCTATTATTAAGGACTTACCACGATCTGTATGGAAAAGTACTCTTCTCCCATTTTATTACTGAGATTGTAACAAATATTTGCATATTGTAAGGACAGAGTTATAGAGATGTGCAATTTTAGTTTAATTAGTTCAGTTTCATTTTAATTCAGTTTTGTTAAAAAACAAAATAAATATTTTCCTACTTTTATGTGGAATGGCACGTGTGGGCTTTCTGATTGTGGTGATATTTCCCTTGGGCTTATTTTTTTCTTTTTCATTTGTTTTTGATACTCCCCCATTTGGGTGAAATCTCCTTGGAATTCTTTTGGTATAGATTAGTGTAAAGGTCCTGAGGCTGCTTTTGATTTGAGACAGGTTTCGTTGACTGATATATTTATATGACTGGATACATAAGCTTTTCAAAATTTGTATAAATGTAAGGATCTCAAGTGCAATTTTGTTGCACGGATATATTGTGTAGTGGTGATGTGTAGGCATTTAGGATATCCATCACCCAAATAATGTGCCTTCTACCCAATAAATAATTTCCATCACTCATCTCTCTCTCATCTCCCCTAACCCTTTGAGTCTTCAATGTCTATCATTCCACAGTCTATGTTCATATATACACATTATTTAGCTCCCACTTATAAGTGAAAGCGTGCAGTATTTGTCTTCCTGTATTTGAGTCTCACTTAAGATAATGGCCTCCAGTTCCAAATGTATTGCTGCAAAATACATGATTATATTGTTTTTAATGGCTTAATATCATTCCTTTGTGTATATACACCGTATTTTATCTAATTATCTGTTGATGGACACTTAGCTTGCTTTTGCATCTTTGCTTGTGTGAGTAGTGCTAGGATAAACATATGAGTGCTGTTATCTTTTAGTTGGAATGACTTATTTTCTTATAGGTAGATACCCATTAGAGGAACTGCTGGATTGAATGGTAGGTCTATTATGGTGGAGGAAAATTAATTTCAGTTTTTGCCATTACTTTCGATGGTAAAAACTGCAATTACTTTTGCAGCAACCTAATATTTTGTGTTCTTTGAGAAATCTCCATTCTGTTTTCCATAGAGGTTATCTTAATTTACATTCTTGCCAATAGTGGCTTAGAGTTGCTTTTTTTCCCACATTCTGGCAATATCTGTTATTTTTTCACGTTTTACTAATAGCCATTCTGACGGGTAGGATACTATCTCATTGATCTCATTGTGTTTTTAATTTGCATTTCTCTAACGATAGCGATATTGAACATTATTTCTTATGCTTGGCCATTTGTCTTCTTTTGAACATTTAAGTAAAAATTGTGCATATTATGTACAATATGTCACTTTGAAATATCCATATACTGTGAAATGGCTAAACTGAGCTAAATAACATAAACATAACCTTATATACTATTATTTGTGGGAAGAACACTTATCTATTCTGTTAGAGATTTTCAAGTATATAAGACATTGTTATTAAATATAGTCACTATATTTATGCTGTATCTTAACCAGTCTGTACATTACTGATTCTTACTTGTGTTATACAATGTGATATTAATCCTGAGTCACAGTTCTACCCATACACACACAAGCACTCACACTCCAACACACACACACACATTGTAACACACACATGGAGTTAAAAACTTTGCAGCAAATATAATTTGTATGTTAAAGGATTTATAAGTAGACTGACCATATAATTTATTCTCTAAATTGAGACATTTTAAAGAATAAAAGAGCACCAGAGAAGCAATAATTCCAAGACTACAGGTCTAAACTAGGATTACAGCTAAGGGAGGAGTCAAAAACAAAATAAATGTCTTTGGTATAGTGTTCTCTTGGTTTCTATTTTAATCTTAGTATATTCACTCTAAACCTTTCAGGTCAATACAGAATTGAAATTGCAACTTAAAATGTAGTGTCTTTCACTCAAATATATTCTTTCTCTTTTTTTGGTTTAGCACATAAATGAAAAAAAGCAACAACAAATCAACAATATCTTATCACATAAACTCATTTAAATAGAAAATATAAAGAATATAGAAAATGGTAAAGAGTTCTACCAGCTTATAAAAGAAGAAAATAAGTCTGTATCTTAAAAATGCTAGGTGAAACCCCGTCTCTACTAAAAATACAAAAAAGTTAGCTGGACGTGGTGGCAGGCACCTGTAGTCCCAGCTACTTGGGAGGCTGAGGCAGGAGAATGGCGTGAACCCGGCAGGCGGAGCTTGCAGTGAGCTGAGATTGCACCACTGCACTCCAGCCTGGGCAACAGAGGGAGACTCTGTCTCAAAAAAAAAGAAAAAAAAATTGTATGTCTGTTTTCTCCTCATTTCTTCTCCACATTCATAGACTAATTCCCTATTCGTGGGAAATTTATTTAAATTTAGGTGTTTCATTTGGTTTTATTTTATTCAGCATCTTGCCATCTTTCTTTTAAGATAAATTTTGTTAATTGTTCCTATTCTAAAATGAATAAATTTTATTGTAGTCTAGTTATTTGGTAAAGATTGCATATCATATTACTATTAGCAATACTGATACCATCTTTTAAATTAGTATCACCTCCAAACTCGACGAAATTATTGTTCATAGCAATTCTAGGGAATAATATAGCAGCTGAAATCACAATGCCAAACTTTGTAAGAATACTGTTTAATTAAATACGCTTTCTGTTTAAATAAATTTAACCTATATTTTCAGAATATTTTATTTTTCAGCACACATTTAAGTGAATTTGTGACTGATTTTTATGTGTTCAGTGAAATCTGGTAAGCTAAAGTTGTTGGCATATATAGTGAAATATATTCCATGAGTTATAAAAATCACTCACAAACATTTTATAATTTTGAATACAATTCACAATTTCAGTCTATATAATAATGAACAATCTGAAGGCAACTGTTCTATTCTTTTTATCTTGCAGTATTGAGATTCTCTATATATTCAACAACAACTCCCCTTTAAAAATTCTCCCAGCCCTTTCCTAAGAGTTTAATGATTTTAGATACCATATGGAAGTATAACAGGCAGTATTTGTCTTTTTTGTTACTAGCTTATTTCATGCAGCATAATATCCTCAAGTTTCATCCATGTTGTAGCATATAACAGGAATGAGCTCTCTTGGAAGGCTAAATAATATTGCATAGTATGTGTATATCACATTTCACATTTTCTTTATCCATTCATCTGTTGATGGGCATTTTGGTTGCCTATATCTTGGCTATCATGAATAATGCTACAATGAATATGGGTTTGCAAATATTTCTTTGAGATTCTGCTCTCAATTCTTTTGGATATATACTTAAAAGTGGGATTGTAAAATTATGTGGTAATTGTATTTTAAAATTTTTGCTGAATGTTTGTACTGTTTTCCACAGTGGTTGCACTGTTTTATATTCTCACCAAACGTGCCCACATATTCCAAATTCTCCACATCCTTGCCAACACTTATAAGTTTTTGTTTTTTAGATAGTGCCCATCATAAGAAGCATTAAGTAATATTGTGTGGTTTGGTTTGTATTGCTATAGTGATTACTTATGTTGGGCATTTTTTTCGTATAATGTATGCCATTTGTATGTCTTTTTTTTTTTCTTTGAGTCTAAGTGTTGCTCTTGTCCCCCAGGCTGGAGTGCAATGGCATGGTCTCAGCTCACTACAAACTCCGCCTCCTGGGTTCAAGTGATTCTCCTGATTCATCCTCTCGAGTAGCTGGGATTACTGGTGCCTGCCACCACACCTGGCTAATTTTTGTATTTTTAGTAGAGACGGGCTTTCATCATGTTGGCCAGGCTGGTCTAGAACTCCTGACCTCAGGTGATCCACCTGCCTCGACCTCCCAAAGTGCTGGGATTACAGGGGTGAGCTACCGTGCTCGGCCTTGTATACTTTCTTTAAAGGAAATGTCTTTTCAAGTTCCCCCTTCTTTATTTGAATTATTGTTTTTCTTGAGTTATAGAATATATGTAGTTATTAACTAGGTATCAATTCTTTATCAGATATACAGTTTTCAAGCAATTTTTCCCATTCTGTGAGTCACTTTTTCACTGTGTTAATTGTTTTATTCTCTGTAAAAAATTGGTTTTAGCTTGTTGTAATTCCATTTGTCTATGTTTGGTTTTGCTGTCTGTGCTTTTGGTATCACATGCAGGAAATCATTGCCAAATCCAATATCAGGAGGCTTTTACCTTATGTTTTTTCTAAGAGTTTTATAGGACTAGGTCACATGTTTACTTCTTTAATCTATTTTGTGTTCATTGTTATGTATAATCTAAGGCAAAGGTCCAACTTCATTATTTTATATGTAGATATACAGTTCTTCCAACATCATTTGTTGAAGAGAGATAATCATTTTCCCATTATATAACGCTGACATTTTAGTGGAATATCATTTGACCATACACACAAAGGTTTATTTTGGGGCTCTCTGTTCTGTATGGCATTGGTCTATATGCCTGTTTTTATCTAATTACCAAACTATTTGGTAAATATATCTTTGTGATATCTTTTGAAGTCACAAAGCATAAGACCTTCAACTTTGTTTTTTCTCAAGTTATTTATTTATTTATTTTTTTCTTTTGGCTCTTTCTAGCTGTTTGGGGTCCTTTGTAGTTTTATATGAATTTTAGGATTTTAAAATTTTCTAAAATTAGTGCATTAAGAATTTGCTAGAAATTGTGTTGCATCTCTGGTTTACTTTGGGTATGGACGTTTGACAATATTAGATCTTCCAATCTGTGAACACAAGATTTCTATCCATTTATTCGTGTCTTTAATTTCTTTCAGCAATGCTTTGTAGCTTTAACTATAGAAGTCTTTCACTTCCTTTGATACATTTGTTTTTAATTTTTGTGATTCTATGGTAAACATCAAATTTTCTTCTTGGCTTATTCATTCTAAGTGTATGTACATGCAACTAATTTACACATATTGACTTTGTATACTGAAACTGCTAAATTTATTAGCTCTTATAGTATTCCACTGGAAGGTGGTTTTCTACACATAGAATTACGTAATTAGCAAACAGAGATAATTCTACTTCTTTCTTTCTTATTTAGATGACTTTTATTTCTTTTTCTTGCCTAATTGCTGTGGTTGAGACTTCTAGTATATTGAATAGAAATGGTGAGATTAGACATACATTTATTGTTTCTGATCTTAAAGGTAAATAGCTTTTACCATTGAGAATAATGTTAGATGTGAACATATTTTGACGTTTATTGTATTGAAGTAATTTCCCTCCATTTCTACATCATTGAGTGTTTTTATTATGCAACATTTTTAAATTTTGCAAAATGCTTTTTCTGAATCAATTGAAAATACAATGTAGTTATATTCTTCATTATTTTAATGTATATTTTATTGACAGATTTTAGTATACTGAAACATCTTTACATTTTATAAATAAATTTTATTTACTTATAAACATTTTATAAATAAATCCCACTTGATTATAATGAATAATCCTTTTAATGTGTTGTTAAATTTGGTTTGCTAGTATTTGGTGAGGGTTTTTGCATTAATATTTATCTAGGGACATCAGTCTTTAGTATTCTTTTCTTATGAAATAATCTAATTTAAAAAATATTTTAATTTGATTTTAGGTTCAGGGATACATGTGCAGGTTTCTTATACAGGTAAACTTGTGACTCAGGAGTTTGGTGTGCAGATTATATCATCACCCAGTTACTAAGCATAACACCCAGCAGTTTTTTTGTTTGTTTGTTTGTTTCTGAATCTCTTTCTCCTCTCACCTATCATCCTCAAGTAGGCCCCAGTGTCAATTGTTCCCCTCTTTCTGTCCATGTATTCTCTTTATTTAGCTCCACTTATAAGTGAGAACATGTAGTATTAGGTTTCCTGTTTCTGTGTTAGTTTGCTAAGGATGGTGGCCTCTAGTTCCATCCATTTTCCTGCAAAGGACCTTCCAGCTCTGAGATGCTCTCTTCAGCTTTGTCTGTTCTGCTGTTAATACTTGAAAGTGCATTATGAAATACTTGTACTGTGTTTGTCAACTTTATCAGGTTAATTATGAAAAACAACCTGGGAGTCAGATTGGGTGTGACTGCCATGTCTGTCCTCTGGATTTTTCCAGGAAAAGAGTAGGCTGCACCCCTTGGAAAATTCAAGCACACATAGGACCACTGGGCCGGGGGCTCTAGCAGGTTTTGTCTGTCTGACTATTAGGTCATACACCCTGCAATCCTGGTGTTTTCTTGGACAACAGGACTCTCTACTCTCCAGCTGCATTTGTGAAGAAGAAAAGCTGCTGGGCTAGAAGCTCCAGCAGGCGTTGCCTGCCTGGATACCAGTGGTGGAGGTGGGTATGGTCTCTTGCTCTGCTGTCTGGGTGTTTCCTGTGTCAACAGGAAGCTACACCCTCCTGCTGAGTTCACACAGAAGTTGGGCCATTGGGTCAGAAGCTCTGGCGGGCACCTACCACCTGACTACCAGTGGCAGGGGTGGGTGGGGTCTCTTGCTCGGACATCAGGATGTTTCCCATTACTACAGGAGACTCTGCTCTCCAGATGAGTTTACACGAAAGTGGGACTGCTGGGCCAATGGCTCTAGGTAGAGTTGCCTGTTGGTTACCAGTGGCAGGGGTGCAAGGGGTGGCAGGCCAAGTTTGGACCAAAGCAAGACTGCTAGTCTGGAAACTGGTGCAGAGCCCCGCTTAACAAGTGGTGGTGGAACAATGTTAGTTTTCCTGAGCACTACAACTGCAGCCTCTATTGGGGCTGTGGCACCAGTGCTGGTCTACTCTCGGGCCCAAGCTTCGTGGAGGTCCGCTTGGACTCAGGATTTGCCCTGTAAAATGTTCAGGTGGCTCTCTGCCTCAGTCTAAAAGTGTGGTGGGGGGCTGGGTTGATTCTTCCATTCTCTGTAGAAAGCATGAATCCCTGAGGGCTCTCACTCACTCACCTTTTCCCATGTTGGAGAGGTTTTTCTGGCTCTATGCTGAGCACAGACAGGTTGGTGTCTAACTTTGCTCCTCTCTCTTCTCTGTGTCCCCCTGCTGCCTTGATGGATCCTAACATGGTTTCTCAGATCTTTCCTCTCTACAAGTGGTGCACATTAGCTGCCTCTAGTCCATCATCTCCGGTCCCCTTCCAGTGTCTGATTTTGGTATCAAAGGAAGACTGGCCTCATGGAATAAATATAAAGCATTTTCTCTTATTTGTTTGTTCATTTTTTTTATTTATGTCTTTATTTATTTTGGTGGATGTAAAGATTAATATTAAGTATCAACTTTATTGGATGGAATAATGCAAAGTATTGTTTCTGGGTGTATCTGCCAGAAGAGATTACCATTTGAGTCAGTGTACTGGGAAAAGAAGACCCATCCTCAGGAAGACCCACTCACAGTGTGGTTGGGCACCATCCAATTTGCCAGAGCAGCTAGGAAAAGCAGACAAAAGAAGGTGGAAGAAGCTGACTTGCTGAGTCTTCCCACCTTCGTCTTTCTCCTGGACAGATGCTTCCTGCCCTCGAACATCAAACTTCAAGCTCTTTAGCTTTTGGACTGTTGGACTTACACCGGTGGTTTGCCAGGGGCTCTCAAGCCTTCCACCACAGACTGAAGACTCTACTGTCGGCTTCCCTACTTTTGAGGTTTTGAGTCTCAGACTCAGCCACTGCTGGCTTCCTTGCTCCTCAACTTGCAGTCGGCCTATCATGGGACTTCTCCTTGTGACTGTGTGAGTCAATTCTCTTTAATAAACTCACTTTTATATATACATAGATACTGTTAGTTTTGTCCTTCTAGAGAACCCTAATACAGAGGACTTCAAATATTGGTGTTAATTCTTCTTCAAATGTTTGGTAGAATTCTCCCTTTTCTAGGGCTCTTCCTTGATGAGAAGTTTTTGTTTTTGTTTTTACCGATTTTGTCTCAATTGCATTATTAATTAGGTTTATTCAATTTTTAAAAAAATTTTTTCGTGATAAAGGATTGATATGTTGCATGTTTCTATAAATTTATCCATTTCTTCTAGGTTATCAAATTTAGTATATAATTGTCCCTAGCAGTCTCTTATAATCCTTTTTCTTTCTGTGAGATCTGGTGTAATGTTTCCTCTTTCATATCTGATTTTTATTGTTTAAATTTTTTCCCCATTTTTCCCTAGTCAATTTAGATAAAGGTGTGTTAATTTTATTGATCTTTTCAAAAACAAATTTATATTTCTGTTAATTTTTTATACTTGGTTTTCTTTGTTTGCTTCATTATTTCCTAATTTGTATAGCCCTCTTACTTCTGCTTACTTTGGTTTAGTCTATTCTTGTTTTTCTGGCTCCTTGAATTATAAACATAGGTTTTTGACTTTAATTCTTTCCACTTATTATTTTTTGCTTTCCAGTTTTTAAGTTCAGGGGATACATGTGCAGATTTGTTACGTGGGTAAATTGCATGTTGCTGAGGTTGAGTGAACAATTGGTCACGTCACCTAGGTGATGAGCATAGCACCTGATAGGCAGCTTTTTAACCTTCACCCCACCCTCTTTCTCTCTCTCTCAAGTAGTTCCCAATGTCTATTGTCCCTATCTTTATGTTCAGGTGTACTCAATGTTTAGTTCCCACTTATAATGGATAACATATGGTATTTGGTTTCCTGTTACTGCATTAATTTACTTAGGATAGTAGCCTCAACCTTCACCTATGTTGCTGCACAGAATATAATTTCATGCTTTTTATGGCTGTGTAGTATTCTGTGGTGTATATGAACTATATTATCTTTATCTAGTCCACCATTGACGGACACCTAGGTTGATTTCATCTCTTTGCTATTGTAAATAGTGCTGCTATAAACATTTGAGTTCATTTGTCTTATTGGTAGAGCAATTTATTTTTCTTTGGGTATATACCCAGTAATGGGATTGCTGGGTCAAATAGTAGTTCTGTTTTAAGTTCTTTGAGAAATCTTGAAACTGCTTTCCACAGTGGCTGAACTAATTTATATTCTCACCAACAGTTTATACACATTTCATTTTCTTCACAAACTCGCCAACATCTGTTGTGTTCTGACATTTTATATTAATCATTCTGACTGGTATGAGATAGTATCTCAAACTTGTCTAAAATTCATATGGAAACCTACAAAAAAGAGTGAAATAGCCAAAGCAATCTTAAGAAAAAAGAACGATGCCTGAGGCAATACCCTACCTGAATTTAAATTATAGTGCAAGGTTACAGTAACAAGAACAGCATAGTACTGGGTACAGAAATGAATACATAAACTAATGGAACAGGATAGAGGATGTAGAAATAAAGCCATACACGTACAATCATCTGATCTTTGCCAAAGCTGACAATTATTAATGGGGCGATGACTCCGTATTTAATAAATGATCCTGGAATAACTAACTAGCTTTATACAGAAGAATGAAACTGTACCCCTATTTGTCACCATATACAAAAATTAATGCATGATGGATTAAAGACTTAAATGTAAGACCTAAAACTCTAAAAATTCTTGAAGAAAACCTAGGAAATACCACTCTAGACACGGGTCCTGGTATATAACTTATGACTAAGTCCCCAAAAGCAATTGCAACAAAAACGTAATTGACCAGTGGGACCTAATTAAACTAAAGAACTACTGCATAGAAAAATAAACTATCAACAGAGTAAATGGACAACTGGGAAGAAATATTCACAAACTGTGCATATGAGGGAGGTCTAATATATAGAATCTATAAGGAACTTAAAAAAATTCAACAAGCAAAAAAAAATCTCATTAAAAAATGCACAAAGGACATAAGTAGACAGTTCTGGAAATAAGACATACATGTGTCCAACAAGCATATTAAAAATGCTCATCAAAACTACAATGGTATACCATCTCATACCAGCCTTATTTTTAAATATAGGCATTTATCACTACCAGCTCCTCCATTAGTACTACTTTTGATGCATGCCATAAGTGTGTTATATTTTTATTTTCAGTTCTCATCTGTTATTTCCCTTGTTATTTCTCCTATGGCCATTGTTTTTTGAATAATGTTTTGCTTAATTTTGACATATTTGTACATTTTAAAGTTTCCCTTTTGCTATTGTTCTTCTAATTTGAGTTACTTATGGTCACAAAGTATACTTAAGATGATTTCAGACTTCAATGTGTTAAACTTTGTTCTGTAGTTAACATGTAATTTTTCTTCAAGATGTTTTATGAGTGCTTTAGAATAATATGTATTCTGCTGTAGTGGGATAGAGTGTTCTGTATATGTCTGTTAGGTCTGGTTGGTCTATAGTGTTGTTCAAGTCTTCTACTTAACCGATTTTTTTTGGGGGGGGTCCAGTGAAACTATCCATTATAGAAAGTATTGAAATTATCTACTATTTCTGTGTTACCACCTATTTCTCCTTTCAGTGGTGTAAATGTTTGTTTTATATATTTGTTTGCTGTTAGGCACATATATATTTATAATCACTGTATCTTTTTATTGCATTGACCTTCTATAGTATATAATGACTTCTTTGTCTAATGTGAGAGTTTTTGACTTAGAGTCTGTCTTTTCCAGCATAAGTGTCACCACTTCTGCTCTGTTTTGGTTAGTATTTCTATGGAACATCTTTTTCCATCTTTCTGTCCTCAGCCTCTGTATGTTCTTATATCTAAAGCTAGTGTCTCATAGACAGCATATATTTAGATCTTATTTTTTAATTCGTTCAGCCACCATGTCTTTTGAATGGAGAGTTTGTTCTTTTTTAAAACAGTCATTACTAATAAGAGAAAATGTACTACTGCAATTTCTTAATTGTTTTCTCTAGATCTTGTGGTTAGTTGGTCTATCTTTTCTTCTTTTGCTGCTTTATTTTGTGTTTCATTAACTTTTTTAGTGGCATCCTTTGATTCTTTTCCAATTTTCTCTCAGGCATTTCTATAGGTATTTTCGTTTTGATTACCCTGAAAATTAAATACATCATCTTATAACTCTAAATATTTATTTTAAACTGATAATAAATTGAATTACATATAAAAACTCAAATACTTTACATTTGTCCTCTATTTTATGTTTTTGATGCTATAAATTACATCTTTTTAATATTTCTATTATTCATATATTTTTATAGTTAGTTATTCTTATGCTTTTATCCTTTATACTTGAATTACAAGTGTTTTATGCATCATTATTGTAGAAATATAGAAAATTCTATTTGTATGTATATTTACTTTTGCCAGAGATCTGTATATTATTGTATGCTTTCATGTTACTATCATTCTTTGATGCTTCAACTTGAAGCACTCTTTTCAGTTATTCGTATAAGGCAATTCTAGTGGGGATGAACTCCCTCAACTTTTGGAATGTATTTATTTCTCCTTTATTTTTGAAAGTTTTACAGGATAAAGTGTTCTTGGTTTGAAGTATTTTTTTTTTCTTTTAGTATTTTAAGGATATTACCACACATTCCACTTATGGAAACTCCTTTGTACCTGACAAGTCACTTTTCTTTTGCTACTGACAAAATTCTTGGTTTGGTAATAAGTCTGTTTGACAGTTTGATTATAGTAGGTCTTGTTGTAAGCCTCTTTGATTTCACTTTAGTCTCAGTCCTTTGAGGTTCTTGAATTCAGGTTCACATTTCCTTCCTCAGATTTGGAAAGTTTTTGGCCATTATTTCTTCAAATAAGCTCTTTGCCTCATTTTCTCCCCATTTTTTTTTTTTCTTTCTTTCTTTTTTTTTTTTTTCCCTGAGGCTCTTGCTGGTGTCCCATAAAATCCTTAGCCTTCCTTCACTTTCCTTTGTCCTTTTTTCATTTTATTCCTCTGAGTTGATCATTTCAAATGATCTGACTTTGAACTTTCTAATTATTTCTTTTGCTTGGAAGTCTGCTGTTGATTCCTTCTAGTGAATTTATCAATTTAGTTATCGTATCCTTGGGTGCCAGAATTTCTGTTTGACTTTATTTTTAATGTAGTTTCTATGTCCTAGTTGATGCTCTCATTGTGTTCTTTCATCGTTTTCCTGCTTTGATTTAGTGGTCTATCTGTATTCTTTTGTAGTACATTGAGCTTCTTTGAGTTGATTATTTTGAATTCTTTGTCAAATAATTCATAGATCTATGCTTCTTTGAGATGGGCTTTTAGAGATTCATATTTTTTTTTCCTTTGGGCCATGTTTTTTGGTTTCTTCACATGCTTTGTCATTTTTTGGATATGATTTGTGTATTTGAAAAAACAAACAAACAAAAAGCAACCTCTTTTAATCTCTGTAGACTGATTTTGTACAGGGGGAAGACTTTCTTCAATCAGACTGCCTAGAGAGTCTGTTGGCCTCACAAACCTTGTACAGAGATACATCTTCTCTGGGCTTCTATGTGTAATTTACCACTTAGAGAAGTTTTGTAGTTTCTTTTCAGGAACTTATATTCTCTTATATTATTTACTATCTATTGAACTACAGGTTTTCTAGTACTGCAATAAGTCACTGAGCTTTTTTTTTGCTTTCTGTGACCTCAAGACATCCAAGGTAATTCATTTCTGAGTTAAACTATTTATACACAAAAATGATGAGCTCCACTTTAGGTCATGTTGAGTTTGATATGATTGTGGTTATTCACGTGTAGGTATACATTTTTCATTTTAGAGATATAACAAGGAGATGAATCTGTCTGAAGATAAAAATAGCTTCAAATCAGAAAAATTTCTTCATTTTGTTATTTGATAATTCTTCAGTCTCTAATTGTTTCCATTATTTTGTTGGAAGTGGATAATGGAATCCTTTTATTTTATCCATAAATGATGGATTTCTTGGGTTTATCTTTTATTGCAGCTGTTTTGAAAATAACATATTCAATATTTTCATCCATTTTCTACATGTTTAATTTCTTCGAGTTATCTTATAAATAACAAATTTTATCTTTAGGTCTGTATTTTACATCAATCAGAACAAGTATTTCTTTTATTTTATTAAATCATGTTTCATATACTGATTTTTTTATTTTTAAAAGAAAAGTGCTCTGGTTTTATGGACACAAAATCATATATATATACACACACACACATATATACACACACACACACACACACACACATATATATATATATGCCATTTGCTCTCCTGATTCTCAGACATTAGGACATGGACTGGAACTACACTATTGGCTTTCCTGTGTCTGCAGTTTTCCAACTGAATATTGTGGAACTTCCCAGTTTATATGATCACATGAGTCAATTCCCTCTTATATAACATGCTGAAGAGGATCCAGTTTGATGCACTAAGAAGGATACAACATCAGCTTGAGAAGAATCTCTATCAGAGAAACACAAATGCTGCTACCATTGGAACAAGAAGCAAACATCAAATTTATGGTGAAGCTTGAGTGGAAAAAATATTTATTGCAATCGTTGACAAAAATTCACAAAAAGTGTATTAATAAAATGCCACAATAAACTAGTTTACAAATGGTTAACTCATTTTAAGAAGTAAAAAGATGATTTTTGACATGAAACCCACAGTGGCAGACAGTCCACATAAATTTGTGAGAAAAAATTAAAATACTTCTTGCCTGTTATTCTGTTCTGGCATTGCTCTGAAGAAATACCTGAGGCTGGGTAATTTATTTTAAAAAGAGGTTTATAGATTTGTAGAGTGAACAAGAAGCATGGAACTGGCATCTGCTTCTGGTGAGAGCCTCAGGAAACTTGCACTTGTGGTAAAAGGTGAAGGGAGAAGTGGCATGTCACATGGTGACAGAAAGAGCAACAGAGAGGGAGATGCCAGACTCCTTTTTAAACAACCAGATCTCACATAAATTTGTTACCAAGGGGAGGGTACTTCATGAAGGACATGTCCCCAGGATCCAAATACCTCCCACCAGGCCCACCTCCAAAACTGGAGATTGTATTTCAACATGAGATTTGTAGAGGACAAACATCCAAACCATATCACTGCCTTAATGGTAGAGGACTAATTATTAACAGCACAAGCAGTAGCTAACATCATAGACATCTCAATGGATTCCACTTACACAATTGACTAAAAACTTAAAGTTAAGCAAAATTTCCATTTGATGAGTGTCACAACCATTGACAAGTGGGATCAAGATCCTACAGCATTCCTCTGAAGAACTGTAACAGAAGGTGAAACAAAGCTCAATGGTGCAATCCTGAGAATTAAACATAATCAAAGCAATGACTACCATGAGGTGGAAGTGGCCCAGTCCAAGCAAAAGTAGACTGGTCAAGAGCAAAGGCCTTGGCAAGAGATTTTGGGTTACTCAAGACATTTTTCTTGTTGATTTTTCTGCAGAGCCAAAGACTGATAGTATCTGCTTAATATGAGTGTTTTGAAAATGTTAACCAAAGCTTTAGTTTTCTTCACCATGACAATGATCCTTCTCATTCTTTTTGGCAAATAAGGGCAATTTTGCCAGAGTTTTGAGCGGAACTCATTAGGCATCCAGCTTAGATTCCTGATTTGGCTCCTTCTGACTTATTTTTGTTTTCTAACCTTAAAAAAATCATTAAAGAGCACCCATTTTTCTTCAGTTCATAATGTAAAAAAGACTACATTGATGTTGCTAAATTATCTGAACCTTCAATTTTTTAGAAATAAACTAAATGGCTGGTACCATTACTTATAAAAGTGTCTTGAACTTGATTAAACTTGTGTTGTGAAATAAAGTTTATACTTTTAATTTTTATGTCTTAATTATACATTTATGAACTTTTTGAAGTTTCCTCATGTGAGTGTGTGTATATAATATTCGTGTGTGTGTGTGTGGGGGGGGCATTAAATCTGTTTCTCTGGAAAACCCTGAGTAACACATCTGGCTTAGCAATTATTCCTTTCATAGATTATGCCTTAGGTGTTTCATGTAAAAAGTGTTTGCTATACGCAAAGTCATCTAGATTTTTTTCTATGTTATATTCCAGGAGTTTTATAGTTTTAGAGTTTACATGTTGGTTTCTAATTCATTTTGAGATAGTGTTTGCAAAGTGTGTAAAATTAGCCTATATATATTTGCATATAAATCTCTAGTTGTTCCAGAACCATTTGCTAAAATGGCTACTTTTGCTTCTTTGTATTACCTTTGCTTCTTTATAAAAGATCAGTTGGCTAAATTAATGTGAGTCTATTTCTTAAATCTTCATTCTGTAGCAATGACAGATTTGGCTATTCTTTTGCCAAACCACACTGTCTTGATTTCTGTAGCTTTATAGTAATTCTTTAAGTTGAATAGTATCAGCCCTCCACCTTTTCTCTTATAATTTTTTTAATGCTGTGACTGTTCTGGGTCTTTTGACTCTACATGTAAACTTGAGAATGAATTTGTCAATATTCATAAAATAACTTGCTGGGATTGTGGTTGGTATCGTGTTGAATCTGTGAATTAACTCGGGAAGAAAAGACATCTAGCCAATATTGAGCTTTCTTACTCAAAAACATGGAATATGTCTTATTTAGTTCTCTAATTTTTTATCAAATTTTATAATTGTTTAATATGTATCTTGTGCATATACTTTAAGATTTGTATGTAAGTATTTTATTTGGAGAGATGCTGATGTAAATGGTATGATACTTTTGAGTTTCAATTGTTGTTTGCTAGTATATATGGAAGTGGTTGATTTTTATATATTAGCTTAGTATCCTGCAAACTTACTAAAGTTATTTATTGGTTAAGGAGGATTTTTGTTGATTCGTTTGAATTTTCTGCATAGACAACAATGCTATCTATAAAATAGATAGCTCTATTTCTTACTTCTTGATTCACATAAATTTTATTTCCTTTTCTTTTTTCATTGTATTAAATAAAACTTCCTGTATAATATTGAAAAAAACGGTGAATGATTACAGTACTTTTGATGACTCTTCTGCTCTATTTTATGATTATACTCCAGATTCGTCTTTTAAATATTGTGTTTCAGTTTATGTATCAGTCACCTCTGCTAAAACTCCTGATCTCTTTTAGTTGGAAGTGATATTTAGATACCACAATTTCAATATTGCCATTGTGTTACTAGGCCTTTTCAGTACATAGTAAATAGTTAATCCTTTAAAAAAAAAATGTGCTGCAATTTTATCCTAATATTATTATTCAAACTTAGAGTTATGTGGGTTCAATTAATACATCCTAAATTGACACTTTTATTTTAAAATAAAGCACTAATACAGTAAAGTATACAGAGAAAATGCATAGGTAAATTGGAAAACAACTCTGCAAATAAGGAAATGTAGCTTTTTTATGAAGTAAAATAAAATATGTTAGAGAGTAGATTTTGAAGAGTAGATAATAAGTTTCATTGAGTTAGAGTTGTCAATGAGAGATACACTTTGAGACTTCTCATAACAGCAGAATTATGTAGTCATCAGAATAAAGATGCTACAAAGAGAGACATATATAGGGCTAAAAACATCCCTGAAGCTTTGTAGAGTAAGAGAAAAGAGGGTCAAAGGTAAGTTTCTGTGAGTTTGGACTATTTTATGATTTGAAATTTATAAATAAATAAAAGAGAACCAACCATAAAAATTAAAGCTGGCAAAAAGGAGGTATAAATTAGGAACTTGTAGTGTCATGGAAATGTAAAAATATGTAAAATGTAACAAGTCATTTTCTATACATACTTATTAATCGAAATACTAATTTCTCCTAAAATTAAAGCTACTTTTACTTTTCTCACCTATAAGAAGAAAATTTTCTTTCTGTCTTCAAATGCTAAAATATAATAATGTTGAAAATTTCTCAGTTGCACAGATAGTATTTGCTAAATTTAGTTACTTTCAGTCAGTGAAAACAGATGGTATAATTCTCTATCATTACCTCTCACCTTTCGTGTGTTCTCTATTCTTTCAATTAAAAGCAAGAAAACGTGAATTTACATTACAAAATAAGGCAAAATAAATTGATGAAAATGTCAACTAAATAAAAATAAAAACTAGTTAATAAAAATTATTACCATAAAATATTAATTTTAGTGATATGTTTAGATAAGAATATTGTACTATAGAATACTCAAATGTATACAATTTTTGAAACAAAAAGCCTTCTGTAAATATGACATTGATAAGTTGACTTAATTTTCTACCAATATAAAATTTTTCCCTAATCACTATTTAAAAATTCGGTCATTGCTTTGCAAACTATTCGGATGACAGTTACTTTCGTTTCTTTATGTTAAATGTAGCAGTTACCTGAACACGTTTTCCTCTGTTTAGTTTTTTTTTAAAGTGTTTGTTAAACAAATACAATACCAAAGTGTCCGCTCCCTTCCCTCAACAGATGGTCATCAGCAGATGGCACAGATGATTGTTCATATTTTTTCCAGAACAAAATCAGGAGAAAACATCCAGGTGTGTGCATTTGTTGGCAATAAACCCAAATTTAACGCCTTAGCAACATTTAAGAGTCTCTTTGAATTTAACTCCTCTTCTGTTACCCTAAGAAACATACTTATTTGCAGTCTCTTCTTAATCAGTTCAGCAAGTTTCTTGTTATTTTCATTCTTAGCAATCTATGACTTCTCTTTGATAATTTTAAATATTTCCATTTTAAAAAATTGACATGGGTCTAACTGGAAAAAAACAAAAACAAACAAACAAACAAAAAACTACAAAAAAGATCCCGGTACTTTGGAATATACAATTAAACTTTCAATTTTTCAATTTTCTTTTTTTCTCTCTCTCTTTTTCTTTTTTCTTTTCTTTTCTTTTCTTTTCTTAAGCCCTGCATGCATTAGGTATTTGTCCTAATGCTGTCTCTCCCCTTATCCCCCATACCCTGAGAGGCCCCAGTGTGTGATGTTCCCCTCCCTGTGTCCATGTGTTCTCATTGTTCAACTCCCACTTATGAATGAGAACATGCAGTGTTTGGTTTTCTGTTCCTGTGTTAGTTTGCTGAGTATGATGGCTTCCAGCTTCATCCATGTCCCTGCAAAGGACATTAACTCATTCTTTGTAATGGCTGTGTAGTATTCCATGATATATGTGCCACATTTTCTTTATCCAGTCTATCATTGATGGGCATTTGGGTTGGTTCCGAGTCTTTGCTATTGTAAATAGTGCTGCAATAAACATATGTGTGCATGTGTCTTTATAGTAGAATGACTTATAACCCTTTGGGTATATACTCAGTAATGAGATTGCTGGGTCAAATGGTATTTTTTTTTTCAAGATCCTTGAGGAATCACCACACAGTCTTCTACAATGGTCCAACTAATTTGCACTCCCACCAATAGTGTAACAGCATTCCTATTTCTCCACATCCTCACCAGCATCTGTTGTTTTCTGACTTTTTAATAATCACTATTCTAACTGGTGTGAGATGGTCTCTTATTGTGGTTTTGATGTTCATTTCTTTAACGAGCAGCTTTTTTTTTCATGTTTGTTGGCCACATAATATCTTCTTTTGAGAAGTGTCTGTTCATATCCTTTGCCCACTTTTTAAAGTGTTTTTTTTTTTCTTGTAAATTTGTTATGTTCCTTGTAGATTCTGGATATTAGACCTTTGTCAGATGGGTGGCTTGCAAAAATTTTCTCCCATTCTGTAGGTTGCCTGTTAACTCTGATAACAGTTTCTTTCAATGTGCAGAAGCTCTTTAGTTTAATTAGATCCCATTTGTCAATTTTGGCTTTTGTTGCAATTGCTTTTGGTGTTTTAATCATAAAGTCTTTGCCTATGCCTATGTCCTGAATTTTATTGCCTAGGTTTTACTCTAGGGTTTTTTATGGGTTTAAGTTTTACATTTAGGTCTTTAATCCATCTTGAGTTAATTTTTGTATAAGGTTTAAGGAAGGGGTATGGTTTTTGTTTTCTGCATATGGATAGCCAGTTTTCCCAACACTATTTATTAAATAGGGAATCCTTTCCCCATTACTTGATTTTGTCAAGTTTACAAAGATCAGATGGTTGTAGATGTGTGGTGGTATTTCTGAGACCTCTATTCTGTTCCATTGGTCTATATATCTGTTTTGGTACCAGTACCATGCTGTTTTGGTTACTGTAGTCTTGTAATATAGTTTGAAGTCAGGTAGTGTGATGCCTACAGCTTTGTTCTTTTAGCTTAGGATTGTCTTGGCTATATGGGCTCCTTTTTTGTTCCATGTGAAATTTAAGTAGTTTCTTCTAATTCAGTAAAGAAAGCCACTGGTAGCTTGATGGGAATAGCATTGAGTCTTTGAGTTATTTTGGGCATTATGGCCATTTTCATGATAGTGATTCTTCCTATCCATGAGCATGGAATGTTTTTCAATCTGTTTATGTCCTCTCTTATTTCCTTGAGTAGTGGTTTGTAGTTCTCCTTGAAAAGGTCCTTCACATCCCATGTAAGCTGTATTCCTAGGTATTTTATTCTCTTTGTAGCAATTGTGAATGAGAGTTTTGAGTAAGTTTCTTATTCTTGAGTTCTAATTTGATTGTACTGTGGCCTGAGAGACTGATTGTTATGATTTCCCATATTTTCCATTTGCTGAGGAGTGTTTTAATTCCAATTATGTGGTCAATTTTAGAATAAGTGCTGTGTGGCATGGAGAAGAATGTATATTCTGTTAATTTGGGGTGGAGAGTTCTGTAGATGTCTATTAGGTCCACTTTGTCTAGAGCTAAGTTCAAGTCCTGAATATTCTGGTTAATTTTCTGTCTCATTGATCTTTCTAATATTGACAGTTGGGTGTTAACGTCTCCCACTATTATTGTTTGGGAGTCTAAGTCTCTTCGGAGGTCTCTGAGAACTTGTTTTATGAATCTGGGTGCTCCTGTATTGGGTGCTTGGTTGCATGTGTATTTAAGTTAGTTAGCTCTTCTTGTTGCATTGATCCCTTTACCATTATGTAATGCCCTTCTTTGTCTTTTTTGATCTTCGTTGGTTTAAAGTCTGTTTTATCAGAGACTAGAATTGCAACCCCTACTTTTTTTTTTTTCTTTCCATTTGCTTGATAAATATTCCCCAGTCCCTTTATTTTGAGCCTATTGTGTGTCTTTGCAAGTGAGATGGGTCTCCTGAATACAGTACAGGAAAGGGTCTTGACTCTTTGCATAATTTGCTGATCTATGTCTTTTAATGAGCACACGTAGCCCATTTACATTTAAGGTTAATACGTGTGAATTTTATCCTGTCATCATGATCCTAGCTGGTTATTTTGGACATTAGTTGATGCAATTTCTTCATAGAGTCATTGGTCTTTATATTTTGGTGTTTTTGCAGTGGCTGGTACCAGTTTTTTCCTTTCCATATTTAGTGCTTCCTTCAGAAAATCTTGTAAGGCAGGTTTGGTGGTTACAAAATCCCTCAGCATTTGCTTATCTGTAAAGGATTTTATTTCTCCTTCATTTATGAAGCTTTGTTTGGCTGGATATGAAATTCTGGGTTGAAATTTATTTTCCATAAGAATGCTGAATATCGGCCTCCACTCTCTTCTTCTTCTTCTTCTTTTTTTTTTTTCTTTGAGACAAAGTCTTGCTCTGTTGCCCAGGCTGCATTGCAGTGGCGTGATCTTGGCTCACTGCAAGCTCTGCTTCCTGGGTTCATGCCATTCTCCTGCCTCAGCCTCCCAAGTAGCTGGGACTGCAGGCACCCACCACTACGCCCAGCCAATTTTTTTTTTTTTGTATTTTTAGCAGAGATAGGGTTTTACCATATTAGCCAGGATGGTCTCGATCTCCTGACCTCATGATCCACCCACCTCGGCCTCCCAAAGTGCTGGGATTACAGGCATGAGCCATGGCGCCCGACCAGCCCCCACTCTCTTCTGGCTTGTACGGTTTCTGCAGAGATATCCACTGTTAGTCTGATGGGTTTCCCTTTGTAGGTAACCTTACCTTTCTTTCTTGCTGCCCTTAACATTTTTTCCTTCGTTACATTCTTGGAGAATCTGACAATTATGTGTCTTTGGGTTGCTCTTCTCGGGGAGTATCTCAGTGGTGTTCTCTGTATTTCCTGAATTTGAATGTTGGCCTGTCTTGCTAGGTTGGGGAAGTTCTCCTGGATAGTATCCAGAATTGTGTTTTCCAGCTGGTTTCTGTTCTCCCCGTCACTTTCAGGTACACAATCAATTGTAGGTTTGGTCTTTACACATAGTCCCATATTTCTTGGAGGCTTTGTTCATTCCTTTTCATTATTTTTTCCCTAATCTTGTCTTCACACCTTATTTCAGTAAGTTGATCTTCAACCTCTGATATCCTTTCTTCCACTTGCCAAAGATTTGGCTATTGATACTTATGTATGCTTCACGAAGTCCTCATGCTGTGTTTTTCAGCTTCATAAGGTCATTCATGTTCTTCTCTAAACGATTTATTCTAGTTAGCATTTCCTGTAACCTTTTATCAAGGTTTTAGCTTCCTTGCATTGGGTTAGAACATGCTCCTTCAGCTCAGAGGAATTTGTTATTACCCACCTTCTGAAGCCTCTTTCTGTCAGTTCATCAATCTCATTATCTGTCCAATTTTGTGCCCTTGCTGGAGAAGAGTTACGGTCATTTGGAGGAGTAGAGGCATTCTGGGTTTTGGAATTTTCAGCCTGTTTACGCTGGTTTTTCATTTTTGTGGATTTATCTACCCTTGATCATTCAGGCTGAGGACTTCTTCTAACAGTCTGGCCCCTCAGCTGCAGGTCTGCTGCAGTTTGCTGCAGGTCCACTCCAGACCCTGTTCTCCTGGGTATCACCAGTGGAGGCTGCAGAACAGCAAAGATCGCTGCTTGTTCCTTCCCCTGGAAACTTCGTCCCAGAGGAGCACTGGCCTGATGCCAGCCAGAGCCCTCCTGTATGAGGTGTCTGTCAACCCCTGCTGGGAGGTTTCTCACAGTCCAGGAGGCGTGGGGATCATGGACCCACTTGAGGAAGCAGTCTGTCTCTTAGCAGAGCTGGTGTACTGTGCTGGGAGAATCCCTCTTGTCAGGATCAGTTGCTGTCTTCAGATCCAGCAGGCAGAAATGAGTAAATCCAATAAAGCTGGGTGCCCAGCCACCCCTTCCCTCAGGTGCTTTGTCCCTGATAGATGGGGGTTTTGTATGTAAGTCCCTGACTTGGGCTTGTATCATCCCTTCAGAGATGCCCTGCCCTGTGAGGAGGAGTCTAGAGAAGTCCTTTTGATGAAAGATGTTTACTCCTTAGCTCAGCCCAAACCCTAGTTCTTGTCGCATGACCAGGAAAAAATTAGGCATGTAGACACGTTGAAAGGTGAGGAGAACATAATTTATTAAAAGAAAGCTCTCGACAACAAAAAAGAAGCCCTGCCAACGGTCTCCCATCTCACAGACTGACTACCAGGCCACCACACATGAGCTGAAGAGGCCAAGCTCCTCCCCACTGCACAACGTACAAATTCCCAGTGGCTCCACCCCACTCTCCCAGAGCACAGGCAGGCCCCCCAGTTCCATGTGGGCACACCCAGTTAAGCCCTGGGCAGGTTCCTTTATCTGCACAAAAGCATCTGATATAAATTATTGTGGGGTGAGTCAGAGATTCTCTGGATACCTTCCCTCATCTGCCTCCTCCATCTATCACTTTGAGGTCGGCGTTCTGTATTTTATGAGGATACATGCGTTTGAATTAACCAACATATTCATATATACTACTCTGATGAAACTGATGTTGAATTATGCCTTTTTAATTTTTGGAAAACAACATGTTATAAATGTTTCATACACATAGCCCTTTTCCAGAAGCAAAAAAAAACAAAAAACAAAAAAAAACTAATTTTTGTCTATTTTTATAAATTATATTGACATGTCTCCATAAGTTACATACAGTAAGACAATACATATTGCTATTAATAGAACTGCTTCTTTTATTTTAACTATTAGATTAATCCCTTTTATTCTATCTCTTGTATGATATCACAAAAAAATCTATAATCTTGTACTTTATTTCACAGTTTATTAATATATTAATTTTTGATTTCTTTTTTATTTATTACTTCTTTATTTTGGTCTACACTTTGTTATATTTTTACTAAATTGGTATTTATAATGCTTTATATACTGATTTAATATAGCCTTACCTAGAAAAGTAATTTATCAAAGCATTGCTTTATTCTATATTTTGACATATAACTTGTTTCATCATATTTATTTTGTAGATATTCTGAAATACTGCAATTTTGGTTTTTATTTTTATGATATGATATTTGTATTTAACATTTAATTTTTTTTTTTTTTTTTTAGAATTTAGAGGAATTAGATTTTCCTTTCTGTTTTATGATTAATATTCATATTTCACTGAGATTAGAAACTGATCTTCATGGTTCTTTTTTAGTCAACATTTCTTTAAATTGAGATACTTTATTTGAAAAATTACTGCACAATTTTTCTAGAAATAAAATGTCAGACATATCATTTCGTTACATATATATCACATACATATCATTTATTTATTCTAATTTATAATTACATAATTTATAATTTATTTTAATGTACAGACAGTTCCAGAATAATGGTTTTACTTCTCATTTTTTAACTTCACTACGGTAGAGTCAAAGTGTTACATATTCAAGAAAACTAAACTTTGACTTTTAAATTTTACTTTTTTCAACACATTATTACAAAACAGGATTCATGGTGGATGATTTTGCCCAAATGTATGCTAATATAAGTGTTCCAAGCATGTTTACAGTAAGCTAGGCTAAACTGCGATGTTCGATAGGTGAGGTGTATTACATGAATTTTTGGCTTGTGTTTCCACCTCATGATGGAGTTACCAAAATGTAACCCCATAATAAGTAAAAGAGCATCTCTATAATATTGAAAGAATGCAACTCTATAGGGTGAAAATAGAAAACATTTATATTTTTACCTCAATGTTCATTCAAACTCATTCAATGCAGCTAGTTTATGGTTCCTTAGATAAAAATTTAGGTAGGTCTCATAATCTTTCAGTCTCTCTGAAATGACATAATAGCTCCTACACTATTGTTTTAAATATCCACTTTATTCTAATAGTGAAGATTTCAAACTTTATTTGTAAAAACAATTTATTATCTCCCAACTTGGCCATGCTTCAAGCTACACAGCTTTCAGTGAAAGAAGAGGGCATGATTGGCTTCTTTTTTACATTTTCCTCTTTATGTATTTACCTCTACTTACCCCCCATCTGGACTAACTCTAGTTCCTGTAGGGATCTAGGTAGGAGAGGGAAGATCAGGAAATAAATACTTGACTAATATTGTTTTGATTTGTAATTAGTAGTTTAAGGGTTTGAGGCATGTTCTAATTGATTCTCTCAGGGTGATTTCTTACAATTTCCTTAGAGATTTCTTCCTGCAGACATCTGATTGAAGTAGCTTTGATAAAGACAAAGCTGTCCTAATTGTGTGTGCCTCCACTTCAGCACCACTACCTACCAACATTTCTGTCGTATGTCCAGACGGGTATCACTCCTGGGAAGAAACACTTTGGTTCAGGTACTTTAAAATAATTTCAAGCCAAGGGGATCTCGAGTAGACTAAATCTAGTCCAAAATAAGTGTCTAACTGTTGTTAAGAAAATGCAGACTGAAGTAGGGTCTTATGAACATATATATTTCCCACTTTCTTTTATTCTTTTTGTGTGTGTGTGATGGAGTTTCGCTTTTTTTGCCCAGGCTGGAGTACAATGGCACAATTTTGGCTCACTGCAACCTCCACCTCCTGGGTTCAAGCAATACTTCTGCCTAAGCCTCCCGAGTAGCTGGGATTACAGGCGCCCACCACTGGGTCTGGCTAATTGTTTGTATTTTTAGAGAAGGCATTTCACCATGTTGGCTAGGCTGGTCTCAAACTCCTGACCGCAGGTGATCTTCCCACCTCCACCTCCCAAAGTGCTGGGATTACAGGCGTGAGCCACCACACCTGGCCCTCTCTTTCTATATCTATAAAGCTTCAAGTGTATTCTTTCTCAGTCCCTGAAAATTTTAATTATCTGGCCACATTTGGTTGTGAAAACCGCTTTAGTCTGGTAATTAATAAATCTTTGGTCCTAAAAGGTAGTATCACATGGTAATTTTATACCAAGGATTCTCTAGTTTGCTTGCAAGCACTCAAATCTCAGTGTCAATGTTTAGTAACTCTATGACCTTGAGAAAGTCCTTAACATACCTATACCTCAATTTTCTCGTTTGTAAAATGAGAATAATAATAGCACTCACATCACAAGATCTTGTTTAAGTGTTTGTAATTTTCATAGTACAAGGCTTGCATAGACTAACTGTCATAGAGGTGACTGTTAATAATACTTGAAAAACCTAAAATATCTCTTATTCCCATTTGGGCTAATTCAAATCTGAATCCTTAATTGGAAACGTATGGGACTGCCTTGATAGCTTAATTTGCATTCCCATGCATTCTATTTCTTTCTCTTATTCTTCTATATGGCTGTGGTTTTTGCCATGTTCTTGAATCATGATGAAAGAGAAGTAAGCAAATTGAAATACCCTACCTGCCTATCTCTGGCACTAGCATGTGCCTATTTTGCTCTTTTTAAAACTATATGAATAACTGTAATTCTCTTGATCTTACTTTACCGACTGCTTAAGAAAATGAGACTTCGTTGATTATTTGAGTGTTTATTGGTTACATCATTTTGGAAAGAATTTAATCATACAAGAAAGTTAAAATTCATGTACTCTGTGACCTTTAAATTTCATTTCTAAATGTCTAACCTAGAGAAACTCTCATACATGTACAAAGAGCCTAATATGAGAATACTTTATTGAAGCACTTTCAGTAATAATAAAATAGTAGGAACTACCTAACTAGACTTCATTTGACATTTAAGCTAGGTTATTCACAGATGTTACTTGAATTTTCAATATAGCTGGTCAAAATTTTTCCACCAATCTTTACATATGTTCTTCCTATAGTTCTATACTATTTTATTTGGAAACATTAACCCCTTCAAGTTATAAACACTTTTTCACACCTGCCTTACTTATGCAGAATGTAATTTTTTTTTTTTTTTTTTGTTCTTTTGAGATGGAGTTTTGCTCTTGTTACCTAGGCTGGAGTGCAATGGCGCAATCTCAGCTCACTGCAACCTCCACCTCCTGGGTTCCAGTGATTCTCCTGCTTCAGTCTCATGAGTAGTTGGTAGTACAGGCACCTGCCACCACACCTAGCTAATTTTTGTAATTTTAGTAGAGACGGGCTTTCACCATGTTGGCCAAACTGATCTTGAACTCCCGACCTCAGGTGATCTGCCCACCTCAGCTTCGTGTCTGTAATTTTTAAGGGCGCATGGAAATCCAACTAACTAGTTTTAAAAGTCACAATATTTAATAATGATCATTTCATGTGACTATTACCACAGAAATTTCTGGATTAGCATGTCCAATAGAAAATCTAAATCATATTATCCTTTTCCATATATACACAACATTAAAAGTATTTAACACCTTCTTAATGATTTCAACATGGCAATGAGGTAAGGTCTTATATGTTTTGGCTCAAGACTATATTCTTTATTCTTAAATAATATAATGCCTATGTTATTTTCCTTATAGTTTTCTGATTAGATCAATAGTTTTTCATGTCATAATCTAAAAATACTTTTACATGACAAAGTCAACATCTGCATATTCTTTCATCAAATTACCCACTTACACACCTCATATACGTAAAAGCAAACTTAATATAGTCTATACCTACATAAATTTTATGTCAGTGTTTAAATATTACTTATTTAGGGAAGTCTCCCTTGGTGACATACATCAACCACAAGCTCTCACTGCAAACTACAATCTGTTTCATAGCTATCATTACAACTACAATTGGATAACTATGTGTCAATTACTTTGTTTTATACCTGTTTTTCCCACTAGACCATGCACATATTGTTAAATAAAAGGATGAATGATTCCAAGCATGAATGTTTGAATGGATGAAAATCAGGCCAACCTAAATTAGAATTTCTAATTAATGTCAATAACCACAGATTTTTTTTTGAAAAACCAGACTAATACAATGTATTTTACAGGGTAGCAAGGATTAAAGTAAATTATGTATAGTAAAGTATATGAAGAATACATACTACATTTGATAAGTCCGCATTGTCTATCAGTATTAATGTTCTTTTCCCTATTTAGAACTCTTTAAATATCAAAAAAGGAACTGTAAATTCCCAAGAAAGGGCAATATGTCAGATTAAGTAATCTGAAAGCTCTCTCACTACAAGCATTTAAAAATGCTTCAAAAAGTTACACTAAATAACTAGATAATTTCCAAAGACTTTAATTACAATTTTTGGAGGTCAAAATCAAAAGAAAAGGTTACACTGATTATTTCATGGTGCAGTTTGTTAGTTTTAGAAATCTAGCACCTGACATTTTAATACCTCATTGGGGAGAGGAATTGAGACTTTGAATATAAGAAGTCGGTGGTGAGAACTAAGACACCTACCAATATTCAGCATCTTTGAAAATCTTCATGGTAAGGTATGGCTAGAAAATAAAAGAATTAGCAGAGAGAGAAAAATTAAAAAACATGAAAAGAGAGTCAAACTTTGTAAGATATTTAGAGAGATGTATTCTTAGACAAATACGAGAGACCATTGCCTGTGACATAGCCCCAGGAGATCCTGAGAACATGTCACCAAGATGGTTAGGCGACAGCTTGGTTTTACACACCTTAAAGAGACATAAAACATCAATTAATACATGTAAAGTATACATTAGTTTGATCCAGAAAGATGGGAAACTGGATGCTGGGGTGAGGTGAGGTGAGGTGTGGTGGATTGTTGGGGGTGGTATTCCAAGTCTTAGTTGAATTCAAATATTTTCTGGTTGGCAATTGGTTGAAACAGTTAATCTATAGACCTGGAATCAATAGAAGGGAATTTCTCGGTTATAATTAAGGGTCCTAGGGACAAAGGTTTTTATTGCGCAGGTGAAGTCTCAAGGTAGCAGGCTTCAGAGAGAATGGAATGTAAATGTTCCTTATCAGACTTAAAAAGGTGCCAGACTCTTTGTTAATTTTTTCCTAGTTCAGGAAAAAGACTTGGGAAGGGGGTTCTCTACAGAATGTAGTTTTTCTCCACAAGACACAGCTTTACAGGGCTGTTTCAAAATATATCAAATAAATATATTTTGGAATAAAATGTTTTGATTGCTTTCAGGGCCTGATATCTGTTGTGTTGCTCTTATTGTCACCAAGAGTCCGCTTTGTTAGTCTTAAGGTCTCTGTCTTAATGTCAATGTTGGTCAGTTATGCCTGAATTCTAAAAGGAAGAGGATGTAATGAGGTGTGCCAGATTACCCATTCCCATGATGGCCTGAGCTAGACTTTCAGGTTTGCTTTGGAATACCCTCGGCTGAGAGGAGGGGTCCATTCAGTTGATTGGGGAGCTTAGAATTTTATTTTTGGTTTACAAATTGACTACCAAAAAA
>NW_012103787.1:1162567-1186771 GCF_000951045.1 Mandrillus leucophaeus
TTTTTTCAGGATGAGGTCCTAAATACTGAGTTCATAATTTAAAATTATAAAACACAAGAGGAAAAAAACAACACTGGGTTAGAGTTAGCACATATTTCACATAAATTAATGGATAGTATACAAGCATTTATTTAACAACACTAATCATATAGGAAAGTTTTTAGCAGTATTCATAAATGGAATAGGGACAATACAAAGCAATGGTAAGAAGTAAAAAAAAAAAAAAAAAAAACTATAAAATACATTCCCTTACGCCCCTAGCCAGTCAGTTTATTACATGGCTAGGTAAAGTTAAGTTTCCACATGGAAATAAGGTAATTAATACAGATTTTAGTGCTGGAAATGGGGTGCTGCCTAATGGACAACTAAAACTGTACATATGCCCCTGGAATTGGGCAATGGTCTGAGGCTGGAAGAATTTTAAGAAGCATATAGAAAAATATTATCTTGAACTTACTATGAATAGAAATATGGATGTTGACTACTCTTCCAGTGAGTTCTTAGAGGGAGGTGAGGAGAATGGTAGATAAAATCCATTATCTTCTTTTAGAGAACACCTACACGATCATAGAGACTTTTGGTGGAAATATTGAGTAATATTAAAGTTGCTGCTGGCATGTGCTTAGAAAGAAATTGGGAACTTGTTATCGAAAACTCGAGGATAGGGACTCATATGAAGTAGTAGCAGAACATTGGACTGAATTGCATACTACAGCTATATGGAAAGCAGAACTTATATATAATGAACTTAGATATGTATCTTAGTCTATTGTTTAAGAAATATGTTGAATATTCTTATGGTCTAATCTTGATGCTTGTGAAAAACGCAAAAGGAAAGATTGATTGAGAGATCTCTTATACCAAAAGGATAGGGAAGTTAATGATTTGAATAATTCGTAGCCTATCCATTGCAAAAGAACTTAGAATTAGTACGTTAATGATCACAAATGTTTGTTCTGGACAGAAAGCCTAGGGTGTGGCTGCAAAACCTTTTGCTCATGGCCTTAAAGGGATCGGGGTCAGTTATACTGAAGGTACTTGAAGAAGTTAGATGTCTGATTCGTGATCCCCTTTCATCATTACAGAGGACAGGAATAGATATGGGATTAAGTAGAAAAGATCTGGAGAAGAGCATTCCATTTAGAGGAGATGGATGAAGTGAATCTGTCACAAAAAACAGGAGATCTATGATGTTCTTGAGATTTTTTTTTTTGCTGGCAGAAACATGGCCAGCTTGAATTCAAAAGGGGGAAGAGAGAATACAAAATAGAAAAGAACATTGGTTCCTAAGACAAGCAGTAGACAGATGAAACTACTCAATTGCATACATATGCTACTTTTCATGAAAAAGGAAGTCAAGGATGAAGCTAAGAGCCCAGAAAGTAGAGTCACAAGCTATACAGGATTACTCCTAGACCTTGAATGCCAATGGAGTTTACCTGACTGGATTTTGAAATTGTTTGGGATAGATGACTTTTTTTAATCCTCATGTTTTCTTCTTTTTGTGAACTGTAATGTCTATAACTATGCCTGTACCTGTTCCACCATTATATTTTTGGAGCAGATAACTTGTGTTCTAATCTCTCAGATATGCGGGTGAAAAGGGATTTGGGCCAAAGATGGATTATTTCCAGAGCCTCATTCATATCTAATTTAGGTAATAATATTTGAGATATTTGAGCTCATGAAATATTTGTCATTCATTTTAAAATGTAATGTGATGAGCTCTTTGGGGACCTTGGGGGTGGGGTGAATGTATTTGCATGTAGAATAAAGAAATATTTGGAAAGACTAAAAGGTGAACTACGGCAGAAAGAACAATAGGCCACTGAAGATGTTCTTGCCCTAATCCTTGCAACCAGTAAATATGTTACGTTATATGAAAATAGGGGATGAAGTTTGCAGATGGAATTAAGGTTTGCAATCATTTTCCCTTAAAATATAGAGATTACCCTGATTTATTCTGTTGGGTCCCATTTTCTGATTGCAGAATTTTCATTATATGAATGATAGATCTGTTCATGTCCTCTTGATGTGCAGCATCATCATTCTGACATTTGAATCAAATTATAAGAAAAAACCACAAAATTAGGCTTTGGGAGATGATCACAAAACAGTTGGTGTTGCAGGTAGAATGTCTATACTATGTCCACTACCACTGCAGTCTTTCTTTCCCTACTTTGTTTTACTCACTGATTTTGCTGCCTGCTTGCAAGCATGCACTTTGAGCTGCTGCCTTCTAGCCAAGCCTGCCCTTTGAGCTGTGCTGCTTTGTGTTGCATTTGTTAAATCCAGCGGAGGTTCTGTTACATATTTAACAAATTTAAGTTAGATGTTTCTATAACTGACTTTTAGAAAAAGAAATACTACACTGAAGCACTCCTAAAATGTCCTGGATTGCAATTCTTAGCTTGGATCTATCTGGATATCTCAAAACAAATCATGTATCTTGATTCCAGGAAAAGCCATGACTAAGGGTAAGTGCAGGTGAACAACCTTTACCCTATGACCATTAGTTTTATGTCTCAATCAGTTTTGGTCTTCATCCTCTAGAGCACTCAGAGGAAATACTAATAACATGGGCAACAGACAAACCCATTTAGTGGTCACCCATGTAGAGAAGGAACATTTAACATGTGGCCTTCTGAGGTCGCACTCTGAAAAACAGATGGCTCACTTCTGACCGTACAAAACGCCTTTGCTGCTGCAATTGCTAAAAATCATCAAGGTAACAGGGAAAAACACACACAGCACCCCTGTGGTAGATCCAAGTGGTTAATTCAAACATTGCCATGTTGGAGGCCCCTAACGTGGTGATGCTGATTTGAGATGCACTAGAGGAAGAAACTCTTAAATATGAATAGAATAGAAAACAACCCCAGATCCCAAATTATATCCAATAACAAAATTAAAAAAAAATAGAAAAGAAAAAGAAAGATAGAAGGAAGGAAGGTGCCTGTATGCTTTTATAAAAAGGAAAGTGAGAACTTGCTTAGTTAGGAAACACAGCTAGAAAATATTGCCTGCTGGCAGCTCACATCCAGTATATCTCCATGAATTGCCCTCAGCCTAAAGCCTCCCTCTACTGTCCATCAGTAAGAACAGCTATCCGCAAACCACAAAGCAGGTCCTCACCAGACACTGGGTCTGCCAGCAACTCGATCCTGGACTTCCAAGCTTCCAGAGCTGTAAGAAACACATTTATTGGCCGGGCGCGGTGGCTCAAGCCTGTAATCCCAGCACTTTGGGAGGCCGAGGCGGGTGGATCACGAGGTCAGGAGATCGAGACCATCCTGGCGAACACGGTGAAACCCCGTCTCTACTAAAAAAAAAAAAAAACTAGCCGGGCGAGGTGGCGGGCGCCTGTAGTCCCAGCTGCTCCGGAGGCTGAGTTAGGAGAATGGCGTGAACTCTGAAGGCGGAGCTTGCAGTGAGCTGAGATCCGGCCACTGCACTCCAGGCTGGGCGACAGAGCGAGACTCTGTCTCAAAAAAAAAAAAAGAAAAAAAAAAATACATTTATGTTGTTTAAGCAGTCCCACAAAATGTAAACAAGGTAACTGTATTAGTTTTCTGAGGTTGCTGTAACACATGGTCACAAACAGGGTGACTTAAAACAACAGAAATTAATTTTCTCATGATTCTGGAAGCTAAAGTCAGAATTTAGGGTGTCAGCAGGGGCACCCTGTCTTTAAAGGCTCCAGGGAAGATCTTTTGATCTTTTCTTGTCTCTTCTAGCTTGTGGTTGCCCACAACCCTCGGTGTTTCTCAGCTTATAGAAGCATCACTCTAATCTCTGCCTCTATATTTACAAGGCTATACCATCTCTGCTGTATGTCTATGTGTCTGTGTCCAAATTCGCCTTTTCCTAAAGACAAACCTTATTAGATTGGGGCCCACCGTAATCCACTATGACTCCATGTTAATTTGATTATATCTGAAAAGTCTCTATTTGCAAATGAAGTCACATGTACAAACAGAAGAAGTTAGGAATTGAATGTATCTTTGTGAGAGACACAATTCTATCCACCACAAGTATGGTTCATAATTTTAGGGGAATTACTGAAAATAAAATATGTGTTCCTCACCTGACTATTGAAATGATTGTGTTGATCATAGCACTTATTTCCCTAGCATATCCCAAAGCAGATATGAACACTTTAAATATATGGGAAATAAATTCAAATTAAATTAATTCTGTGGCACTTACAAATTGGCTTGACAAAATGGGACACATGGACCTTTTCATTCTCAGTTAAAATATTGAGTATAGCCCCATTTAAATTAAAATAAGATCTTTAAGATTTGAAATCCATTATATAAGACCGATTTACAGAAAGAATGATTATCTTCACTTTGCCTCTATTTAGCAGTGCAGTTTGACCTGTTATTAGACCTAGAAAGTATAAATGGCACCTCAAAATAGAGCACTGAAACCTTAATACTGTGGTGCTACCCATTGACCATGATGCTCAATTTTATTGAAATTACTCATTTTGTTTAACCAGAAAGTGGTAAATATTTTGCTATTAAATATTTGACTATGTTCTGTTCAGAGCTTAATTTTACAGTAGCATTTTCCCTTCACTTCTAAAGGGACACAATATATTTTAATCCAGCTATGCATGGGACACTTCAACAACCTTGCCATCATGCATAGTATTTGCAGGCAAGGTCTTAACCGCATTTAACTTTCACAATGAGCACAAATATGATTTCAACTAATGTCCTCTTTTGAGGATAATTGTTTGACACACTAATGGATCATTGCCCTACACATAATTCATGGCCATACCACTCTAGTTAAATTCCTAAAAATTTCTGGGAAAATCCAGGGCTGCTCCATCCCTGACACTGTCAAGAAACAGCCGCTGACATTGACTGCACCTACAACATTCATACGAGTGTGACATGTTTTAGTTCTTTTTGAGTGGCAGAGGCAGCATACTCCTCACTGACAAGTTTAACTTATACTCATTTTCTGTTACTCACAAATTGACACAACTTTAATCGGGCCCCTTCCAGCAGAAGACTATAAAATCTGTTCAAACTGCAATACAAGAAAGTACTACTATAAATGCCACCAGAGACGTCTTTCCTTTAGAGGCTTTGGCCACCTCTCCTCATGCATGGTGGACTCTCAGGTACAACTGTGGTATCCACAAGTTGCCATTTGCTTCTGATAGAAGAAACTGCCCTCCTCAGGCCCATTTTATATCTTATTTGGAGTGACAATTGAAGGACACATTCTGAGCTCCCTGAAGTCAGAGTCTCTTATAAGCCTCTGACCTCTGTACGAAGGTGCCCTGTATGTTTCGTATTATGGAAACAGTACCTTACATGCTAGACATGGCTACAGAAGCCATGGCTACAGAATAGAGTCAAAGCTGGCCCCTCTGGCATATCTCGCAACCCTGTCTTCAGTCTCTTGCCAGTCCAAGTATGGGGGATGTCATCCTTCGCCCAGTGCCTTGTCACCTGGGGAGTCATTGGCAATCAACTGAATAAAGATCAGAGGAAGTTCATATACTTTGTAGATGGCATTGCCATCATTTAACCTGATGAAGCTCAAGGGATAGTTTCTGATTTTTTATCCCTTAAGCAGGACACCTCTAGTTAAAGGCAGGACTTGGGGTGAACACTATTAGCCAAATATTGAGTAGACATCTTGGCAATGGATGCCCTGACCAAAATTAAGCAGCATCTGCACGTTTACTCTGATGTTACTGGACATTGCCAATGATCTAGTCATATGTTGGGCAAGGATAGCAACAATTCCTTCTATAAAGAAGTACTTTTGAAGTACTTAATCTCTTGCCTCCCAGATACCCCAAATAGAAATCATGACCTTGCATATAAAGCAATAAAGAAAGGTCTTACCAAGACACTATCTACTTCCTAGTAGTCCTGACATTATTGATAATGGCCAAGACACTAATTTGGCTTTTTTAATTACACAATGCTAGGCTCTTGTATAAAGAAATCAATTAAGTTTTTACCTTCCTTACTTGCATTTGTCTGTATACCTTATAAAGTACAATAATGGCTTACTTAACAAGTTTGTACTCAGTTAAATGAAGCCCAACACTTCATTAAGCATTAAGAATCAGAATAAATTGTAATCAAGAGATGCAATTTTTTGATGGTTAGCTACTGATAATTTTAAGCCTCATTTCTCCTTCCCATTCTGTCCCCCATTTAGGAAACTGATAAGAAAGTTACAGTGTTCTCTCCTTTGATGCTGGTGGGAAGTTTAAACCATGTTTGGGAACCCTCAGCCAAGCATCACTTCTAATCATCATCTAAAACAAAAGTTGATCTCCTTTGTCCACACTTCCAAATTAATTTTTGGATCAGCTGGGCAAGACTGAACTCCTCTGTGCATAAATTTTATTACGTCATTAATACATCCTTTTACACCATTTTGTGTGTGCATCTTCACTCTCCACGTTGGAACCCAATTATGATTGGGGACCCATAACATCTCTATAGGATAATAACACACACACACACAAACACACACACACACACACATACACAACATATAAAGATTTGCTACAAGTAGTTAAAGACAAAAATCCAAAATACAATTGTTTTTGTTCAGACATTTTAGGAAAATAAAACTTTAATATCTACTACATATAAACCTCCCAGGTAACCATGAATATGCTAATTTAAACTATAAGGTTATATTTTTTCACATATTATACTGGCAATAAATGGAACACTGAGTATAACACTAAGATTTGGCTAGAATGAAAATCTAAAGAAACTCTCAAATATGGCTAGTTTTGTGATAGGTTGGTAATAATTCGCCATCTAGCAATGTCTAGTTTAAACAGGTATGCACTATATGACAAGAATGACTCTAAAACTCAGTTTTGCATAGAATAGCTCAATGTTTTCCTGCTATTCTGGCAGAATAATTAGTACATCCTCTTTTTATTCTGAAATAATTCCAGTTTGTACAGTAAATTATTTAATTGTCTTATCTATGATCTTGTATTTACACTACTATTTATACATTTTTACAAACATAACTCTGCCTGAATGTTACTGAAACATTGGATTTTCATGGAAAATTATAAACATTATTCTTTTTTGTTTTTTGAGAAACTCCACTTACCTGGGTGTTGTTTGTCCAGCCAAAAATTAAAATAAAATACTAATCTTTAATTGCTTTTAGGAGTATCCATATGATATGGTACAGGTTAAGGATATACACATGAAAAACTTTCCTTGGGACCCTTACGAAAGCTCTTTGAAAGAGAGATCCAGTGACATATACCTTTATATATTTTCCTTTTTCATAGTCTCCTTTTTAGATTCATTGGAATAAACCTTTATATATTTTCCCTTCTTCCTATTCCCCCTTTCACATTAATTATAATGTCCATGGTTTCAGTTCCCATGGTTCAATTAAGAAAGGAAAACTAAGATAATCACATAATTCTCATTATTAATATCTGTGAATTGTGAATTCATTACTAGCAAACAACGTTATGTGGATAAACATTACTTAGAAAAAGTAAACCTGTTTTTAGTTAGGTTAATGTTACTGTATTTTTCTATTATGTGCAATCTACTTATCCAAATAATGTAATAAATTCAATATTTATGTTGAATTCAGTGTTGTATAGTTATAGGATGGATCACTGTACAGTGGTTAAAAAATTAAGAAGCATTACATTAACATCATGGTTATATTTTTAAAGACCAAATTTTAAAATTATAACTCATGGAATATTAAATATTTAAAATACTGATATATTTCTACTTGGAAAATTTATACAGGTGTTTTTAAGAAAATGTCTCACTAATAATACTATTCCTATATGAGGATGGAAGAGAAGATTGAGATTAGGAAGGTGTACTCAATGTTCTGATGTTTTATGACTAATTATGAATTTATTTCAAAATAATAATGAAGCTAAGATAAATATGGCAAGATATAGCTTGTCATTGTGTTTTGTTTTTAGCCTAAAATATCTGATGCTAACTGGTAATTGAATATATATATATATTTGTCTTTCTTACACACTGTGTAAGAGAGACAAAATAACATAGAGACAGAGTGGGCAAATTACCATGTTCACTGCAGTGAGATTTTCTTTGGATCTAATATCTTGTGAGATAGAATTAGAAAAGAAATGGTATTTCTCAAGGTAGGGTTTTGGTTAGAATATTTCACCTGAATGTACTTCAGTTGAGAAGCATATATTTTATGTAAATATATATGCAAATAAAACTACAGACCATTCTATCATTGTTAGTTTTAAAATTATACTCGTTAAATCTCTCATACTCATATTTATCTTGCTTTGCCCTGTAATATTTGACTTATATAATTTTCCATGGCCATGTAATACATTCTACAGTTAGTGTTCTGTTTACACATCTCTAATTATTCTGTTTACTTTTTCTGAAGACATTTTATTACATGATTATCATGGACTTTTCTCTATATTTCAATGCAACTGAGTTGTTTACTGGGTAAAAGAAATATAAACCATGCCAAAGAGATTTATCCATTTTAATTATTTATTGTTCTATAAACAATTACACATTTTACATTAAATTTATGTTAAGTGGAAACGGCGCAAAATTTTATTTCCTTATTAGGTAAATTTCCATATCAATATCATGCTGATAAATATCATCAGCTATTTCATTGGTCTTCTCTAAATTAATAAAAAGTAATGCTCTATTAGCATACAAAATAGGAAATAAATCATCATTTGATTCAAATGCTTCTAAATTTATTCTTTTTACCCTAAGGCTTTTATTTGCAGAACTGGAAGCATAAATGTTCTGTATGAGTTCACAAGATTCTACTCTTTCCTTTGTTTAATATCAGTGATTCAATATCACTAATGTTATAGAAACATGCTTCCCTATATATTGAAGAATATCATAGTTATTAATACTTAGCATTTGTACCCACTTTCTGAATACATGCTGGGTAAAAATCAGCATTTCATTTTCATCAGTTCTTAGTCCCTTGAATATACATTTTCTTAAAAAGCAGGACATTTATCTTATTTATATTTGTCAAAATCTAAATGCATTCCATTTAGTTTAATTCTGCTAATCTATTGGATATTCACCTAAATTTAATATTTATAATATATATTATATATGTGTGTGTATAAAAATGTTATATGTAACATTTGTATACCAATAACAAAATGTTATATATATATACAGCATTTGTTATATTTATATATATATATATATAACATTTCCTAGATACCAGTATTTTCATTGAACTCCTAATTTCCTTATTCTTAACTTATATACAATAAACAAGTCAAGAAATTTGGAATATTTATATTTTTCAAAATGAAAACACTGCATTCATATAAATGTAATATATAATTAAGAAATTGGATTACATTTATATATGTAGATAAGTGAATATAGGCAGACAGAAAGATCATAGGTAAATGACAGGCAGTTATCTCAGGCCCCTGGGAATATTTGTTATGGCTGATATTTGATTGTTAATTATCCATATTTGTTAATTATCTACCTGTTTGCAAACGATGAAACTATTTTCATAAAGAACAAAATTGGCCTAGCACGGTGGCTCACGCCTGTAATCCCTGCACTTTGGGAGGCCGAGGCGGGTGAATCACGAGGTCAGGAGATCGAGACCATCCTGGCTAACACGGTGAAATCCCGTCTCTACTAAAAATACAAAAAAAATTAGCCAGGCGTGGTGGCGGGCGCCTGTAATCCCAGCTACTCAGGAGACTGAGGCAGGAGAATGGCGTGAACCCGGGAGGCGGAGCTTGCAGTGAGCTGAGATCGCGCCACTGCACTCTAGCCTGGGCGACAGAGCGAGACTCCATCTCAAAAAAAAAAAAAAAAAAAAAGAACAAAATTGTTTTTAGTTAATGAGAAGATTTTTGTTTAATCTATGAATTAAAGTAATATGTTGGACTTAAAAAATAATAAGGGAAGAAAAGTTAAAAGATGCAGAAATGTATATTCTTGCAATCAAACATGAAGTGAGTTAATTTTGAGTCAAGCCAATAGGAGTGATCCAATAATGATTAGATTGTGAAGGTACCACTTTTAGCAGATGCTTTAAGGATATATCCCCCATGTTAATAGTATAATAAATAAATAAACTAATGTCCCATTGAAATAATCTGCAATTAGGAGAAGAGAAACGAGGAATTGGAAAGCTCCAAGATACAGGAAGAAAGTTTGGGATGGCACTTGGGAGGGATTCATAAAATGAATAAAGGGTAAAATAATGGGAAAGTAACTTTTATATGAATAGGATTTTATGGAAAATATAAATGCTAAAATACCCTATATGTCGCACATATGATGCAATTTCTGTTGTTTTGGTAATAAACATGAATGTTAAAGAAGTCATATTGTCCCACTTGTTTTCTTTGATGTCATCTTTTTGGAGAAGAAAATCTTAGTATGGGGAAATGGTTAAGCCCCTTCTCTTTGGGTTTGTGGAATGTTAGATTATGTGGCCATGGTTGGTTTTCCTTACTTTACTTTCCTGTGGTTGAACAAAGGAGTATGCCAACCAATATTATAGTATTTATTTATTTTCACATTTACCAGGCTGATGGATGGACGATTATTTTTAGTTTTAATTTGCTTTTATGTAGCCATAATTTAAAACAGAACCAGAGAGAGAGGGACATAGAGAGAGAGATTTGACACACTTACAAATATTATCAATTTGTTGACTTTCTATCATTGGTAAGCTACATATTCTTTTCCATTGTCTATGTGTTGACTAGATTATCATATTTTACAAGTTTTGTAGGAGCATTTCTTTTTATAAGTTAATTCAACTCTGTCATGTTTCAATGTGATCTGCAGTGTGTGTAGATTTTATGTCATTCCCCTTAAGATATCAATTACATTCTATCTGATCAAAGCTACTACTGTTTTATTTATGAATTTTGTTTTATAGCTTTCTTAGAACTTCCTTTCACAAATTATTATTGTTTTAAAAAGTCTCTCAAGTTTTCTAATATACAGTGTATCTATGTCACATTTCCTTAGAGACCATTTTTATTTAGTTTTTATTTATGATATTATAAGATACAAATTTAAATCATGGGCATCTGGGTTGGTTCCAAGTCTTTGCTATTGTAAATAGTGTGCAATTTACATATGTGTGCATATATCTTTATAGTAGAATGACTTACAACCCTTTGGGTGTATACCCAGTAATGAGATTGCTGGGTCAAATGGTATTTCTGTTTCTAGATCCTTGAGGAATCACCACACAGTCTTCTACAATAGTTCAACTAATTTGCACTCCCACCAATAGTGTAAAAGCATTCCTATTTCTCCACATCCTCGCCATTATCTTATTGTTTTCTGACTTTTTAATAATCACCATTCTAACTGGTGTGAGATGGTCTCTATTGTGTATTTGCTGTTAGTCTCTAAAATGTTATTTAATATATTGAGCAAGCAAGATATCTGGTTATTTTATTTCCAGATATAAAATGGTTAATTGACCTTTATTAAATGTTTAAAAAATATGTATTGATATGATATTATTTAATCACTTAGTATCTTATTGTAGGGAGACTTTTTATAGATTTCTAATTTTTATTATCCTCAAATTGTTGGCTGTATGTTATTACACATGTTCTTCAATAAATATGTAATAATGTCATACAATGTCAATAGTTAACACATTTTTGAATTTATAATTTTTAGAGTTTTCATGTATATTTTTACAAATTTTGGTTTATAGTATATCATTGGCTTCATAATTTTTCGATTTTAGTATCAAGGTAATATTATCATACTAAAAAGCACTGGACAGCTTTATTGTCTTTTTCTTTTGTTTGGCATGTGTTTGTGACAACATATGGACTATCAATTCCATGAGGTTAGGTAAAACTCACAAAGTAATCTGAAGGTTTTTAATTTATTTTTTGTATTTGCATATTTAAAAATATTCCTTCATCATGATATGTTGGTTTATACAGTACCACATTTTGCTCCAATGTTTAATTATTAAACGTATTTTATTATTAAATTATCTGTTTCTTACAATCTTGTATCTTAAACAAAATGTTTATTAAGAATATTTACTATCATTCATGTCTGTGGAATACCTAGTTCCTCAATTCCAATCTGACTGTATCTTTCTTTCATTTTTTTCTTATTTAGATGAGTAAAATGATTGTTTCTACATTCTTTTTTGTGTCAGAGTCTTGCTCTGTTGCCCGGGCTAGAGTGCAGTGGCGCAATCTTGGCTCACTGCAAGCTCCACCTCCCGGGTTCACACCATTCTCCTGCCTCAGCCTCCCGAGTAGCTGGGACTACAGGAGCCCACCACCATGTCCGGCTAATTTTTTCTGCATTTTTAGTAGAGACGGGGTTTCACCATGTTAGCCAGGATGGTCTCGATCTCCTGACCTCCTGATCCACCCCCCTCGGCCTCCCAAAGTGCTGGCATTACAGGCGTGAGCCACGGCGACTGGCCTGTTTCTACATCCTTAAAGAAATAATTTTTAATTTTACTATTCATTTCAATATAAATTTTTGTTTCTTTTCATGAAGATACATATTGTGACCAGATATATATTTTATTTTTCTAAATGTTACATGGCTTTATATCAATGCATTTATTACTGTCATTGTAGCACATTATTTCATTTATTTATTTAACTTATCAAACACTGGGAGTAATCTTCTGAAGTTTTGATTTTGTAATGTACATATGAGCCTTTGGTAAGCAATGTATATATTTATCAAAACTTAAGAAAATTAAAAACCTTGATAGTGAAGTATAATTTAAATTTCTAAACACTAAAAATGTTTCTAAAATTATCATACCCTAATAGAATGTGATTCTTATTTATCAATAGGAGGAATAAAAACATAGTAGTCTATAAATCTAGGCATGTATTATACTGGATTTTAGCATTTGAGACTTACGGCATTCAAAGTCATTGGCAAAATTAAGAATAACTAAGAATAGCCCTGTTATATTGGGTGAAAAATATCAAACATTTGAAGCAATACCTCAGGAGTGGCATTAAGTAATCTATTTTACAAGCTCTGAATTTCCATAATTTCATATTAACAAAATATATCATTTTGTTGTGTTTTATAAAAGCTCAACTGTGATATAATTCATATATTTATTTTACTCATTTAAAGTGTACATATCAATGTTTTTAGTATAGTCACAGGATTAAAAGCATCACCACATCTATGATTGAACACTATAGTCCTTGAAAGGAATTTTATACCTTTTTGCAGAAATTCCCATTTCCCCTCCTTCATTCTTGCCCCAGCACTAGGCAACCACTGATTTACTTCCCATTTCTATCTATTTGCTAACATAGATATTTCACACAAATTAAATAATATAATATGTTGTTTTTGTGATTGGTTTCTTTAACACAATGATTTTAAGGTTTATCCATGTTGTAACACGTATTAATCAATACTTAATTCCTTACTACTACTGAATAATATTCCTATTGTATGGATTTACATTTTATTTATCCATTCATCTATGGCCATTCAAGTGGTTTCTACTTTTTAGCTATTAAGAATAACAATTCCATAAACATTTGTGTACAATTTAATATGGATATATGTTTTTCTTTCTCTTGGGTGTGTACGTAGGTTTGAAGTGGCTAGGCTATATGAGATTTTATCTAATTTTCCTGGCTAAAATCTCTTGCAATAATCAATACAAAAATGGACATATTAACCTTGTCTTGATCTTAGGTAAAAAGCATTTAGGTTTTCTTTAAGATGTTAGCTTTGGATTTTTCACAAGTGTTGTTTATTAATCAAGTGGAAGATGTCTATTATCCCAAATTTTTGAAAAATTTTAATCATGAAAAGATATTGGATTTATTCAATGCTTTTCTGCAACTATTGAGATGATCATATGGTTTTTATACTTTATTGTATTATATTTTACTGTACTTCATTTTTAGATATTATATCAACCTTGCATTCCTCAGATAAATTTCACTTGATTATTGATGTATAATCTGTTTTATATGTTGCTCAACACAGTTTGCTAGGATCTTGAAGGGTTTTGTTGCTATATTTATAAAAGATATACATCTGTAGATTTCTTATGTGAGTAATGCTAGAATCATAGAATGAATCTGGAAGTTTTCCCTCCTAATCTGTTTTCTAGGGGGGATATGGGACATCTGTGAAGGAGTACTATTTGGTATTCTTTTTACATTTTGGAGAATTTACCAGAGAAGCCATCTCAGTCAGGGCTTTCTTCAAGAGAAGGTGTATTACTATTCATCAAAAATCTTTTTTCATGAGTCTATTCAAATTTTCTACTTCAGGAGTCAGATTTCTTAGTTTGTGTCCTTCGTGAAATGTATCAATTTTATCTAGGTTATTGAATCTGTCGACATACAGTTAAACATGTTTCCATACACACACACACAGATACACATTGTATATATATTAGATCAGCAATGATGTAGCTTTTGCATTGTTTTGGTAATTTTTTCTTCTCTCTTTTTTTTTCTTGATCAGTCTGCTAAAACTTTGTCAAATTTACTGATTTCTTCAAATAACATCTTGATTTTATTGATTTTTCTCTATTTTTTCTTCTATATCATTTATGTCCAATCTTGATCAATTTATTTCTTTTTTTTTTTTAGTTACAGTTTTTTCTACTTTTGAAAAACTTCTTAAGCAGAAATTAAATTATTTTGATACTTCCTCTTATTTAATAAAGGTGTTTGCAGTTATAAATTTACCTCTAAGCAGTGTAAAGCTGCTTCCTATAAGATTTGCTATATTTTTTGTTCAATTAATCTTTTGAGTTCTTGTTATAAAATAGTTCTCCTTATAACTACTTTGTGTGTGCTCTTTTAAAATCTATTATGTCTGATATTTGTATAGCCACTCCACCTTTTTTATGGTATTATGATATTTTTTTTCAATCTTTAGTTTCCACCCATTTTAAACTTTATTTTACCCAATATTCAAATTAAATATTAAATTAAGAGTAAACAAGATAATTGGATGTTGTTTTAATGCCCAACTTGATGTCAAATTTTTGATAAATCTATTCACATTTAATGCTAATATTGATGTGCTTGTGTTTCCATCTTCCATTTTGCTTTTTTTTCTATATGTCAACCTTTTTCTCTTTTATTTCTTTCTGTGTTTACTTACTCTATATGACTTTTTTTTAATTTTAATTCATTTAATTATCTATATTTTTGAATTAGTTTATTAATTGTTACTAAGGCTTGCAATAATATATCTCAATATATCAAAATCAACTTCAGGTTTATACTTAGTTTTAATTAAATATAGACAATTTTCTTTTATGTGGATATCCTACCTTTTTTTAAGTCTGACTGTTATCCATATCACAATTCTATATGTTATAATTCAGAAATATATTATTATAGTTTTTACTTTATGTGTTTCCTTTACTATGAGATTAAAAATGAGAATGTCTATATCTATATCATCTATATCTATGTTTATGTATCTGTGATGAATTTCTGATTTTGATTTTTTTTATTTACCCTTCCTGGATAGATTAATATATTTCATGGATTTGAGTTACCATTGAATGACATTTTCTTACTCCAATACATCTTTGTTTCTACTCCTCTTCATTTTCTGTTACTCTTAGTAATATTATCATTATGTTCTTTGCTCAAGAATGCAATAATATTCATACTATTTTATGCAATTAATTTTTAAATAAATTAAGAGAAAAAAGAGACACAACATGCAATATACTTGCTTTTGTAAAAAGCCTCTATTATCTTTACAACTTTATTTTCTTCATGTGGATTCAAACTACCATCTGTTATTCTAGTTTTCAATCTAAGAGCTTTCTTTAATATTCTTGTAAGTAGGTCTTCCAGTACACATTTTTCTACTTTTTGTGCATCTGGACATGCCTTTATTTTGCCATCATTTTTGAAACAATTTAACTAAATGTAAGAACTGGATATAAGATTCTTGGTTAACAGGGTTTTTTTCTTTTCTTTCTGTATTTTGAATATATTATCCCACTGCCTTTGAGACTCTATTTTACTAATGATCAGGCAGGTATTTTTATTAGGTTTATCTAGTTATGATGTATTATTTTTTCCTCTTGCAGTTCTGAAAAATTATTCAAGTATTTTGACGGTCAACATTTTGTGTTTAGGTTGGATCTCTTCCCATTTATCTTTCTTGAAATTTGCAGAGCTTTTCTTTTGACACTTGATTTTTTTTATTATATTATGGGAAATTTTCACTTACTGCCTTTATTTCTTTGCATATTATTTTTAGTCATTTTCTCTCTTATCTCCCCTTATAATACTTTTATTGCTTGTATAGTGGAATTAATGGTGTCTCACATTTCTCTAAGGCTGTGTTCATTTTTCTTTTTCTCTATGTTTCTCTGAATGTATAATCGCTTGATTCATCTTTAAGTTCACTAACTCTTTCTTCTGCCAGCCAAAATATACTATTGAGACACTTTTGTGAAGTATTCATTTCCCTTATGTACTTTTTAGCCACATGTATACTCTGTTTGATGTGACTTTTTTTTATTTCCTTTTAAATTTTAAAATATTGTTTCCTTTGGTTCTTTGAATATATTTTACATGGGTGGTTTGAAATCATTATAGCGTAAGTTCACCCTGTGAACTTCTTCAAAGTCACTTTCTATTGCCTGTTCTTTTTGTCTTGTGTGTGGATTGTGCTTTCCTGTTTTGTTTTGTTTATGTTAGTTTATTTTGATTTCCCAATTATTGGTTTGTATAATATAATGTAGCAATTCTGGATGATGCTCCTCTTCATTGCTCCCCTACTCCTCATGGTGGTTGGTGACATTGTCATTTTGTTTAGTCATTTCTGTTCTTTGTTTGTCTTACTAACTTAGCTCAATTTATTCTCATGTAGTGTGCAGTCTGGTGTAACTGCTCAGATTTTACTTTCCTTAGTTTTATTTTTCAGTCTATCACCCCTGGATTATCATAAGCCATATATTGATCAAAACTCGTGATAAAATCCTCTGGCCAGTTAAATTTTTATGCTCTGCCTTTGGATAGGTGTGTGATTTAGAGGCTGCTATCACAGTTCAGGGAGCTTACTTTTCTGCCCCACATTCAGCCAGGGACAAGTAGCTTAAAGTTCACCTCATTCACTGTTCATGAGAAGGTTCAGCCATGGACATATATACAGCCTTCTAGACTACTAAGAATGAATAAGTATGATCTTATTTTTAGCCTGGTTTCCTAGGATTTGCTCCTGGGTCATTTTAGTCAGGGTTTATTCAGAGGATCTGTTTAAGCTCCTTGTGCCAATGAGGTTTCTGCCTTGTCTTGATTAGTTTGTGTGCAGTTTGGGGAATCCTTTAAGGTTTATCCCCTTGTCCTGTTTGATTGCTTCTGAGTGGGCACAGCCTCGTGTGCCTGTACAGCCTTTCTTATCCTCAGAGATGACTGGGCACACAGGTCTATTCTTGACTGTCATGTTCCTTGGTTCTTTCTACTAAAGCTTTAGCTTAAATCACTGAAAACCTTGGAGGAGAGCAATTATGGAGAGCAGAACTACCAGCTTATTTGTAATTGCTTTCCTCCAAGATCTTCAGTGATTTAAGCAATGTCTTCAGGCATATACTTCTCTGCATTGTGTTCCAAATAAAGTCAGTCCATTCAGGCAAAGATGCAAAGCTTTTTGTCTCTTTGACCGTGCTACCCTCATGCAGAGCCACTACTCTGCTGCCCAGAGAAAATGACAAAACCCCAAAACTGCAAGAGCAACACCATCACTTTATGAATATAAACTGTGGAGTCTGGTGATCCTTGGTCTTTTCAGATTTTCTATTCTTTCGCAGAAACTACACCCTACAAACAAGCTGGGAGCCAGAATGACTGAGTGTCAATCTGCTCTGGCTAAGCTGTAGCTTCTTCTAAACCAGTGGAGACAGAATGAGGGAACGGACACGCCATCCTCACGGCTGCACCAGCTTGCAGTAGAGCTTCTGCTTCACATTGCTGAGGCAGTAAGAATGTCAGAAACCTCTCCTCACATTGAAATTATAGTATCAGACGAGAAGCTTGGGGAAGAGACCCCAGCTTTTCAGTTGCACCACCCACAGTACAGTGCCTTGTGTAGAGCTTCCAGAACATAGTTAGGGTAGAAATAACGAAGTCAGTCTCATGCCTCACGTGGCACAGACTTTCTTATTGTAGACTGAATGAATGATTCTCCACTGCTCTTTTCTCTGAGAAGGATTTCAAAAGGCTTTCAATGATTTTTTTTTAAAATAATTTTCACTAGCGAAATTGTTGTTTTACCAAGCAGAGGATCTTCTGAGCTCTTTACTTTGACAAACTGGAAGTACCACACCAAAGCATATCACTTTAATTATCACAACATAAATAAATATTATATACAATAGTTCCACCTTTTCCACAAAGGATACATTCCAAGTGGATGTCTGAAACAGCAGATACTAGCAGACTCGCCCCTGCTCCCCATATATATATATGTATGTGTATGTACATGCATGTGTATATATATATATGTGTATATATATATACGTGTATATATGTATGTGTATATATATATTCATCTTATTCCATACTTATTGATTTTATCATGTTGATTATGATATATATATATAGCGAGAGAGAGAGGGAGCGCTATATGATATATGTTATGTTTTTCCCATGAATACATGCCTACAATGAAATAATTACAAATCAGGCATTGTAAGAAATTAGCAGCAATAACAAATAATAAAATAAAACACAATATGCTATAATGAAAGTTATGTGAATGTGTTCTGTTTTTTCTCTCTGACTCCCTCAAAATATCATATTGTACTGTACTAATCTTCTTGTGCTGATGTAACATGCTAAAATAAATATGTATATAATGAGATGAAGCAAGCTGAAGGCCCTAGACATTGTGACATAGTGTCAGGCTACTATTAACCTGATGATGGTATGTTGGAAGGATCATATTTTATGGATGATTCTGGATCATCAAGCAGTGACCATGTTGATGGCTGACTGTTCAGAACAGATGATGTTGATGACTACTGGATGGGTAGCATAAACATTTAAATCCTAAGAGGAATGAGCAGAAAATGTGAGATTTTATCACACCACTAAGTATGGCATGTGATTTAAAGCATCAGAGTATTTTCCTCTGGAATTTTCCATTTAATATTTTCATACTGCATTTGCCAGGGAATAACTGAAATTGTAGGAAGTAAACTGTGAAAAGATGGTCCCAGTGTAGTACATACTTGTTATTAGTATCTGCTATTTATTTGATGAACTTATATATCATGTTACCTCAGTAAGCATCTCCACATATACTATCTAATCGTGTACAACGCACTTCCATAATAATACATTAGTTTTTTCCTCTAATACCTCTTGTTTTGACTTTTATAGCAATTATTACAAATTATTACAACCTGTCTTAATTTGTAACATTTCCTAATATACTTTCTGTCTCACATGAGGACTATATAATTTATTTACTATTCAGAGCATATAATGTATGCAAATTGACTGTATCTTGTGAATAAATGAATTAATAACTTTATTATAAATCCAAATAATCCAGATTTGTATTCTATACGACAAAATTTTACAAATATAGTTTTGTATCATTTTTTATTTAATGTAAATAATATGATATTTTATCAATGTGGTATCACTGTGAGAAAATTGTTTGCGACAGACTTATTTTGAAGGTAATGAAATATAAGCTTTAGGGCTGGTCATTTGCAAGGATCCCTTCAATATATACAGTATAGAAGTATGTATATAATGGGAGTACATATACTATATGAGTCGATATGTAATAGGAGTGAATGTAATACCTAAATATTCAGGTATCTACAAAATCTTGTCAATTATCAAAGGAGTTTCAATTACTCTTCCATATATCATATTATTTGATTAAATTTGTTAGTTTTATAGGAATAACGACAAAGTATATATAAAGGAACTATTACAGTTGAAACCCAAAGCATAAACTGATAGAAGACTTGCACACATTTTAAAATGTCAAAATTCAGGCTGGGCACAGTGACTCACTCCTTTAATCCCAGTGCTTTGGCAGTCTGAGGCAAGGGGGATCACTTGAGGCTAGGAGCTGGAGACCAGCTTGGGCAACCTACTGCAACCCCATCTCTAAAAGTTGGCCATGGTGGCACACACCTGTGGTCCTAGCTACTTCAAAGGCTGAGGTGGGAGGATGCTTGAGCCCAGGAGTTTGAGGTTGCAGTGAGCTATGATCACACCAATGCAATCCTAGCTGGGTGATAGAATGAGATCCTGTCTCTAAAACAAATAAACAAATGGCATCAACTTATTTGAAGTGATTTATCTGTTTATAAAGTGGAACTGAAAATTTGATTTGTACAGGTAATTATTCAGGTCAATTTATACAGGTAAGAGATGGAATCACTATAGTTATTAAACTTGAAATAATGAAAATTATAACGAAAGAGATAAAGAAAATCATGAGGATTAGAACACTGCTAAAAATGAAAAATTAGAAGGAATTTGCAAATAGCAATCAAGTAATACACATTTTGCAGTGTCACTTAGTACACAAAAATATACCAGCAATATATTTGTTTTCAGAAATTATTCAACTTTAATAAGTACAGTGAACTTTTATATTTTTTGTTGGAAGAATTTATATTAGTATAAAGTAAAATTCATAATAAACCAACCAAAAGAAGATGCTGAGAAAAAGAACAGTGAATAAGTGTCAAGAATTTAAATTAATTTATATAATTACTACATAAGAATAGTTAAAGAATCAACAATATTTTTTTAGTTCATATACTAAAGACACATGAAGAAGGTTTTCCACATTTGACAAGTTTAAAATATATATGAAATATATATATTACCAGCAAAGAGGTCAAAGGTAAAAGAAATTTCTCTAAAACATCAGTATTAATAAACAATCTTAGTCAGCCATGATAAAGAGAAGATTGAATTTTCTTTCTGCTCTCTCTGTAGAATATTATTTTACAAGTTCATTGTCATCTAAAGTGAAGGTTAAAAAAAATAGGCAACTGAATATAGGTATTTAGAGTTATTTAAGAAAGTTAAGGGCAACTGAATATAGGTATTTAGAGTTATTTAATAACGTTAAGGGCAACTGAATATAGGTAGAGTTATTTAAGAATGTTAAACAATATTGTTCTTTCCTTCCTGATTTTGCGGTGTTAATGGTAGAGGCATACTTCGGCAATATTGCAGGTCTTCTTCCAGACCACTGCAATAAAGTTAATATTACGATCGAGGGAGTTAACACATTTATTTTTGGTTTTCCACTGCATATAAAAGTTATGTTTATACTAGAATCTATTAAGTATGCAATAGCATTAAGTATTTAAAAAACAATGTTCATACCTTACTTTATATATCTATATCTATCTATATCTATATCTATATGTAGATACAGACATAGTTTTTTTTTTTTTTTTTTTTTTGAGATGGAGTCTCGCTCTGTCGCCCAGGCTGGAGGGCAGGGGCATGATCTTGGCTCACTGCAAGCTCCACCTCCCGGGTTCACATAATTTTTTCAAATAATTAATTCACAAAAAATACTCAGTCTCCCGAGTAGCCGGGACTACAGGCGCCTGCTACCATGCCCGGCTAATTTTTTGTATTTATTAGTAGACACGGGGTTTCACCGTGTTAGCCAGGATGGTCTCGATCTCCTGACCTCGTGATCTGCCCGCCTCGACCTCGCAAAGTGCTAGGATTACAGAAAAATATTTTGTCAATAAAAATGATAATGATCATCTGAGCCTTCAGCGAGTCATAATCTTTTTACTGGCGAGAGTCTTTCCTCAATGTTAATGGCTGAGGACGTATCAGAGTGGCGGTTTCTGAACATTGGAGTGGTTGTGGAAATATCTTAAGATAACAATGGAATTTTCCACATCAATCGACTCTCTCTTTAATGAAAGATTCCTCTGTAGCATTCAATGCTGTTCAATAATACTTTATCCACAATGGAACTTCTTTCCAAATTGGAGCCAACTCTTTCAAACTCTGCCACTGCTTTATCAATTAAGTTTATGTAATATTCTAAATCCTTTATTGTCATTACAACAATTTGCACGGCATCTTCACCAGGAGTAGGTTCCAACTCAAGAAACGACTTCACATGCTCAGCCATAAGGAGCAACAACTTATCCATTCAAGTTCTATCATCTCATGCCAGTCACATCTTTGAGGTCCATTTCTAATTCTGTTTCTCCTGTTATTTCTACCACATCTTCAGTTTCTTCCTCCACTGGAGTCTTGAAACCCTTAGTGTGATACAAGAAGATTGGAATCAATGTCTTTTACACTCTTGTTAATATTGATATTTTGACTTTTCCAATGATTCATAAATGTTCTTAATGTTCATAAATTTACAATGGTGGATTTTTTTCCAGATACTTTTTAACTTACTTTGTGCTATGGTTTGATTATTTTTCTCCTCCAGAATTCATGTTGAAGCTTAGTCCCCAGTGTAGCAGTTTTGGTAGATGGAGTCTTTAAAAGGTGTTTGGGTCAGAAGGATTCAGCCCCATGAGTAAATTAGGAGCTGAATTTAATCCAAGTTGATACAATTAATGGATTAATGAGATAATGAACTAATGGAAATGGTAATGTAACTGGTGCCTTTATTAGAGGAGAAAGAGAGGCCTGAGCCACCATGCTCAGGACTGTCGTCATATGACGCCATGCACCTCATTGCAACTTTGCTGAGAATTACCACCAGCAAGAAAGTTCTCACTGGATACAACCCCTTGACCTTGAACTTTCCAGCCTCCAGGGCTATAAAAAATAAATTTTGTTTCTAATAAATTATCCAATTTCAGATATTCTGTTATGAACAACAGAAAACTGACCAAGACACATTGTTCAGATATAACAGAGGAATCAATATCTACGGCAACTATTGCCTCATGAAATGTGTTTTTCAAATAAAGAGAATTAAAAGTCCGTATTACTCCTTAATCCCTGGGTTACCAAAAGGATGTTGTGTTAACAGAAATGAAAGCAATATTAACCTTGCACATTTCCCTCAGAGTTCTTGAGTGAGTGACCAGGTGAATTGTCAATGAGCAACAATATTTTGAAAGGGTTTTGTTTTTTGTTTTTTTTTCTGAACAATAAGTCTCAACAGTGAGCTTAAAATATTCAGTAAGCTATGCTGTAAACAGAGGTGCTGACATCCATGCTTTGTTGTTCTATTTGTAGAGCACAGGCAGAGTGAATTTAATATAATTCTTAAGGGCCATAGGATATTTAGAAGGGTAAATAAGCATTGACTTCAACTTACAGTCACCAACTGCGTTATCCTCTAACAAGAGAATTAAACGGTCCTTTAAAGTTTTGAAATAAGACATTGACCTCTCTCTAGCTATGAAAGTTCTATGTTGCATTTACTTCTACTATAAACCTGTTTTACCTACCCTGGAAATCTGTTTAGTGTAGCCACCTTTATCAGTCATCTTAGCTAGATCTTTTGGATAACTTCCTGCAGCTTCTACACAAGCGCCTGTGTTTCACCTTTACTTTTATGTAACGGAGATGGCTTGCTCACCTCTCTCTGCCTTCATAAAATTAAAGAGAGTTAGGACCTTACTCTGAGTTACGTTTTGGTTTAAGGGAATGCTGTTGCTGATTTTGTCTTCTATCTAGACCTCTGAAACTTTCTGTATGTCAGAGTGTAGCTGTTTTACATTTTTATCGTTCATGTGTTCACTGGAGTATTACTTCTAATTTCCTTCAGTAACTTTCCCTTTGTATTCAAAACTTGGCTGTTTGGCACTGGATGCCTGGCTTTCAGTCTGTGTCGGCTTTCAACACGTCTTTCTCTCTAGGCTTAATAATTCCTAGCTTTTGACTTAAAGTGAGATACATGTGATTCTTTCTTTCACTTGAACAGTTAGTGGCCATTTTAGGCCTAATTTCTGTATTGTTGTGTCTCAGGAATAAGGGAGGCCAGAGAAAAGGGAGAGACTAGGTGCATGGCTGGTTGGTGGAGCAGTCAGAACTCAAACATGTATTGATTAAATGTACCCTCTTATAAGGATACAGTTCATGGTCTAGAACATTGCTAATCAGACATCACCATAATAAATATAGTAATAGTGAAAACGTTTAAAATATTGTAGGAATTACCAAAATATCACATAAAGATT
>NW_012103787.1:1186821-1196459 GCF_000951045.1 Mandrillus leucophaeus
CACTGGAGTATTACTTCTAATTTCCTTCAGTAACTTTCCCTTTGTATTCAAAACTTGGCTGTTTGGCACTGGATGCCTGGCTTTCAGTCTGTGTCAGCTTTCAACACGTCTTTCTCTCTAGGCTTAGTAATTCCTAGCTTTTGACTTAAAGTGGGATACATGTGACTCTTTCTTTCACTTGAATAGTTAGTGGCCATTTTAGGCCTAATTTCTGTATTGTTGTGTCTCAGGAATAAGGGAGGCCAGAGAAAAGGGAGAAACTAGGTGCATGGCTGGTTGGTGGAGCAGTCAGAACTCAAACATGTATTGATTAAATGTACCCTCTTATAAGGATACAGTTCATGGTGTAGAACATTGCTAATCAGACATCACCATAATAAATATAGTAATAGTGAAAACGTTTAAAATATTGTAGGAATTACCAAAATATCACATAAAGATTAAGTGGCACAGACATACTATTGGACAAATGGCACCAGTTGACGCTCTATGCAGGATTTCCACTAACCTTCAATTTATAAAAAAATGCAATCACCTCTTAAGTATGATAAAGTGAAATTCAATAAAATGAAGTATGCCTGTATCTAATATCTTTTTTTGTAATTTGAAGTTTGTTATGATTTATTTTATTGTTTTAAGTGTTCACTTTCTTATCTAACTTAACATTCATAATATTGTGGGCTACCAAGCTGTGTATAATGTTTCACAAACTCTGAGTGTGGCTCTGAGTGACGTTAGATATTTAATATATATGATCACCTCTCACTCATGTAACACATGATAAAAACAGGTACATGTATTTATAAAGTACTGAGAGGGCACATTCCCTGAATTTGTAAGCAGTGGAATACTCTTGAGTCTACAGCTGACTACAAGTCACTAAATTCTCAAAAACCTAAGTCAAAGATAATATTAAGCAAATATATGAGAACTTATAATCAGAGAAGTTTTGGGAATATGACATTGCTGGTAAAACCAAAAAAGCCACGTGATTGACTGTTAAGGATAAGTTGGGTCAATTTTGATAAATATCATCATAAGAAAATATTGATGATGACAAGAATGCCAAATATTCATAGGACACTAATACTACTTTATCCAACAAGACTTGGAATTCTCCCCTTTTACCAAAAGCCTCTGATCATGCCTTTAATAGGACCACAAAATCCCATTTTCAGATAAGATACAGCTGCTCACAGAAAGAAGCCCTCTCCTCTTTTTAGATGATATGTCTCCTGGTCAGAAGTACTGTTTCTTCATGATTAGAGTCAAGTTGAAGGCAAGAAGAAGCCATGAGAGAGAAATAAGGGCATGAAAAGTGAAGAATATGAGCATATCCTTCTTAAATTTTATGTCAGCAAAATACACAGAATTACAATGTTTAGCAATGTTCGTTCCTAAGATAAACTCAGCTCAATCTGAATTTTCTTTTAGAATATCTTTGGGTTTGATGTTGTAAAATATTTTATTTATGTCCATGATTAACATTAGTGTGCACTTCTTTTTTCTCTTTTACTGTATTTATTTTTTCTTCTTAGAGACAGGATCTTACTCTGTGGCCCAAGTTGGAGTGCAGTGGTGCAATCCTAACTCACTGAAGCCTGAAGCACCTGAACTCAAATGATCCTCCTGCCTCAGTTTCCTGAGTAGATAGGACTACAGGCACATGCCACCATGTGCAGCTAATTTTTATTTTTAATAGATGGGGTCTTACTATGTTGCTGAGGCTGGACTCAAACTCCTTACCTTAAGCAGTTTTTTAAGACCTGCCAAAGTGTTGAGATTAAAATTGTGAACCACTGTGCCCAACTCTGACATATTTTTCTGATTTAGATATGAGTTTATGCTGGCCTAATGAGTTGAAAAGAGGTTCCTCCACTTTAAATTTTTTGAAGGAGTTTTGGTAAAATTGTTATGAGTTCTTTCACAAATATTTGATAGAATTGACCAGTGAAGCCATCTGATACTAGAGTATAAAGAAAGTTTATTATAAATGCAGCTTATTTATAAGATGTAGGATTATTTGAGTCATATACTTCATTTTTGAAGTGATCTGGTAGCTTTTGTCTTTTACTACTTCATCAATTTCACCTAGATTGTCAAATATTTTGGCATAACATTGTTCAGAATATTATCTTGGAATATAGGTAGAATCAGTAGAAATGCACACTTTCTTATGCTGGATATTGGTTATTTGCACATTGTCTCTTTTTGTCCTGCTCAATTGGAGCTAGATTTTCTCTAAAAACCAGTATTTTGTTTCATACTTTTTTTTTCAGATTTTTATTTTACTGATTGCTGCTATCTTTTTGTATTTTCTTTATGCTTCTTATATTGAGTGATTATCTATTTTCTTTGTAGTCTTAAGATTAGGCTGCAATTATTGGTTTGAGACCTTTCTTCATTCCTAAGAATGGCTATTTCTCTAACCTTTCTTCATTCCTAAGAATGGCTATTTTTCTCTAACTTTGACTTTATTGCTAACCCACAAAGTTTGACATGCTGTGTTTTATTTACCTTTAATTTTATTTACTTATTAATTTCTCCTATGTTCTTAGTCACATGAGTCATATAGGAGTGCGTTCTTGTAAATTTTTCTATTGTCCCTCCCAATTTCAATTTTTTGGCTTCATGTGTCTTTAATATTTGCTATTATGTGCATACATATTTAAGAATGTTACATTATTTTGATAAACTGGTCTCTTTTTAATGATAAATTTACCTTATCTTTTCATCTTAATAATATTTGGTCTGATATCTATCTTTTCTGATATTAATATAGTCAGTTTGGTTTACTTTTGACCAGTGTTGGCATAATATATCTTTTTATGTGCGTTTCTCTTATTTGTGTGTCTAAATGTATGTCACCAACATAGACTTCAATCTTGCCCTTTCATGTAATTTAACAATCTCTGCCTCTCAATTAAGGTGTTTAGACCATTTGCATCTAAGAAGATTATATCATTAAAGTGTAATCTACTATCTTTCTATCTTATTTATGTTAATTCTATGTGTTTTGCATTCTCCCTTTTCTTGTTTTCTCCTTTTTTCCCAAATAATAGAATATTTTATATTATTTTATTCTACCTGGTTTTTTTTTTTTTTTTTGCCTGTTAGAGATTTTGTATATTTAGTGATTTTTTAATGTTGAGAATATACATGTTTAATTAATCACAATCTACTTTTGTCAATAAATTTCAGACATTGTATATTTTCTGTTTTGGTTATAGTTTTGGTAATGCTTAATTTTCCTCTATAGCATCCCCACTTCCAGTATGAAGATATCCTGTTACTCCAAATGACACACTAACGTTTTTATTAGGGCCCTTTCTCGGAGGCTCATAAACTCCATTTTTTGATCCTTTAACACCATAAGACTAAGAAATATATCCACACTGGTCTTTACCATCTTCATACCATCTTATTTTTCTGCTTTGTGCCGTTGAGTAATTCATGTCTTCAGGGAGAAAGCCTGATACTTGTCAGAATTATGTCCTTGCTCCTCTTTTCTCACTGGGACCTTGGCAATACATGCCCTGGCTTTCTTGATAGCTTGTCAGAAATTTCTGTTTTTCTCATTCCAACACCATTGATAACCAAATCTGTTGGCATTTCTGACTTTCAGTATTATCCCTCTTCCCAGATCCCCAGCCTTTCACCATGAGCCCGGTATTGCTCGGGCTGGTCTCGGACTCCTGGCCTTAAGCAGTCTTTTAAGACCTGCCAAAGTGTTTAGATTAAAGGTGTAAACCACTGTGCCCAACTCTGACATATTTTTCTGATTTAGACATGAGTGTTATGCTAGCCTAATAAAATGAGTTGAAAAGAGTTTCAACTCATAGAGGGAGAAAAGGTGGCTAAAACGCGTTGGCTGTCTTCTCTGCTCCATTCTTCCCACGGGGGTCTTTTCCTCTTCAGTTTCCATTTGCCTCACATTACTCCAAAACTTATGCTCAGAATTGTTGCTTTTTTGTTTTTATTTTGCTTGGTTTAGTTTTGATTTATATATTAACTGGCTTTTTTTAGTGTTTCTTGGAAGACACATTGTTCTTCAAGTTACTCCATCATAATAGAAGTGGAAAATTGTGAATATATCGGAACATTTCCAGCTTCCAGTAAGCTATTTGTCTTTGTATAGACTATTTTAAGTGATTAAATATAAGTACATTTTTACCATATAATATTCATGTGTCAATTTGACTTCTATATCTGTAAAAACTTTTGCCACAAATTAATCCTATAGTAGGTTTGCTCCATATTGAAAAATGAATTGCCAAGAATAATTAGACAAAATCATATTGATGTGAATTTGTATCTCTCCTCATATACCGTGATCGATCACTCAAGAGCATTCCTAGCTAGTTTTCATAATTTACTTCATTCTTTTAAGAGACTACTTCAGATGTTTAACTTTTGAAATTTGTTTTCAATATTCTTTCCTGGTTCTGGTATCGATCATTTTTGTCCAAGTTGCCTCAAAGAGACAAAAAGCATCAATTCCCTAGATTATTGTTGTTATGGAAACACTTTCAAATTTTTAAAATTTCAGCCCAGCCACGGTGGCTCACACCTGCAATCCCAGCACTTTGGGAAGCCAAGGCAGGCGGGTCACCCGAGCTCAGGAGTTTGAGACCAGTCTGGCCAACATGGAGAAACCCCATCTCTATTAAAATACAAAAAATTGGCCAGGCATGGTGGCACATGCCTGTAATTCCAGCTACTCGGGAGCCTGAGGCAAGAGAATCGCTTATACTAAGGAGACGGAGGCTGTGGTGAGGCGAGATCACACCATTACACTCCCGCCTGGGCAATAAGAGTGAAACTCCCTCTCAAAAGTATAAAATAAATAAAAAATAAAATAAAATAATTTTAAACATTTTATGTATTTGAGGGGTACAAGTGCAGATTTCTTACATGCATAGATTGCATAGAGGTAAAGTCTGGGCTTTCAGTGCACTAATCACTTGAATAGTGAAATTATACTCAATTGGTAATTTTTCAACTTATTTTTTATATTCTTACGTCTTCAAGTATAGTGAATAATTAGCCTGTCTTTTAGGTTAAGATTTCTAGTTTCCTCTGAATATTTCATATTTTCTCTTCCCCAGTTTGGTCACCTCTTGTTTATCTTCAGCCCTTCTCTAATGGCAATGCGTAGGCCTGACATTTCCACACCCATTCTGTCTTAACATTCTCTTTACTCTTTCACACTCTGTCACACTTTTCTGTCCATCATTCCAATTGAAGGACAATGTCTACCTCAACAACTGTGTTCCAGTCAGTCATTAGGTGCATTCTGATACATAAAATAGTGAATTCCTCAACACTGATCCTTTTGATAATTTTATTTGTATTCTGAAGTCCTTTCCTCTCTTCCCTTCCCTTTTTCTTCTCCCTGGTGGTTCTGCACAGCCTTCACCTATTATCTGCATTGCAAAGTCCACTTGTGTTTCTGCTCCCCAGCTCCACATTACTCCCCTTGAGGTATACAATTTTTTTTTTGTATTACTGAATCTACACTAATCCTTGACATATAATTTCATAATAAATATATGTTAAATGAAAAATTGGTGGATTGATAGGTATATAAATAAGTTAAATGATTACCTTTCATCTCTATGACCCAGTCTCCTCTTTTCTATTATTTCCTTTATTTGCCTATTAATTTTTATACCATCCAGAATTTCACTGTACAAATGCTACTTTAGCCATTTTATCTTAAGGCATGGCTTCGATATGTGTGCGCGCGCGTGTGTGTGTGTGTGTGTGTGCACGTGTGTGTGGTTTCTCAGTTTCTAGACCACATTGTAATGTTTTTCTGGTGTCCCTTTAAAATTTTCATAGCCTCTTTGATTCAGAAATCCAAATTCATGCACAATTTTTCCTTCAGAACATAATCTGCTTCATAGTATTTATGTCAAGACAGAAAGCCAGAAATCTGTTAGAAATTATTATTATCAATTTTAATTTTATTTCTTACCATTATAGAAAATGGGTCACCACATTCTAAGAATGATAATTTCATTAATCTCTGCTTATAAGCGGAATACATGTTCACATTAAATATCTTGAAAATAAAGACGAAAAATATAAAATAATCATATCATTTAGGATTATAAATATGCTTCTGACAGTCCCCTCTATTTTTCCAATGCATATTTTCACTAAGTATAATCCTTAGTGACACTTAGTTCACAGGACACTTAATTTTACATTAGATTTATGTTATTTAACATACAAGATTTTTAAACTTTGCATAGTAATTTATTTAACTACCTCCCCTGAACTGAACATTTAGGCAGCTTTCATTTATTTTATGATTATAAATAACGTTTTATTGAACTTCTTTATGCAACACACTTTTCTTTTATTCTCATTTATTTCTATATGATTGATTCCCAAAAGTAGAATAACTGTCAAGAGCATGAGTAATTTGAGAACTCTTCATACATATTACCAACTTGTTTCCCAAAAGAGATGTAACAATTTATACAGCCTCCAGCAGTGTCCATTTCTCTCTACCCTGGAGAGTATTGACTGCTTTCATTTTAAACAAAGCCAAGCACATCAAAAATAAAATCTATGCTACCTTGATATATAAGTTACATTAATTCTACTTCTAAACACTGTCTCAAATCAATCCACTCCTCTTTGTCACTACTGCAAGTGGCTTGGATTTGGTCTTTTTAACTTGTCTATTGTGTCGCATTTTCTCCTCAATGGTGGTTTTTGCCTTTGTTCTAATCATTCTCCATTCTTTTGTTACCGCCTTTTAAAAAATGACTTTCTAAACTTTTAATTCTACATCTCTCATGTGTATAATGCACCTCTGAGCAACTCTATATATACATTAAGTACACAACAGACTCCCAAGCACGATATATTGAATTTAAAGATATCTCATCTCATCCAAAAAAAGAGAAAAACAACATTTTGGCCTTCGAACTGCTACCAAAATGCTAACTTATCTTTGTATATCAGAGTTTTATGTACTCTCACCACATTTTTATGATTAACTGTTGACTACCTCTCATGTGCCTATATTTCCATTCTTTGCTACTTTCATGGTAAACTCAATGAGGACAGGAACATATCTATCAGGTTTGCTCACATGTTCTTTACTAGAGGCACAGTGTGTGACACAGACATGATATAATCAATGTGGATGAACATGAATTATCTTTATTGCCCCTTGCTTACAATTTCAGTCACATTCTCACAGATTTCTAAAAGAAATAATAAAAAAACTATTAGTAATTGACTGATACGCGATAGCTTCTTGAGTATTTTATGCTGTGTCACTGTGTTGTTCCACTCTCTGAATATCCTTTTTTGCTATGCTATGCCTAAGAAATCACCGAAAATGGAGTCTTAAATTAATTACTTCTCTGTAATTTTTTCATTTGGGACCACACATATCAGGATAATTTGAAGGATTCCCCTCTATAGTCTCTACAATCCCTTTTGAGAATCTCTAGCAACCATCTAGATTTCCTCTTTCTCTGTACTTGCCAGTTTGCTGAGATTTCCTTGCAGAAAAAAAGGACTGTCTTATACATAACTGAGTCAGTCGTATTTGTGATACTTTTTCCTTCATTAAGCAAAAGAAAAAAAAGGAAGAAACTACTTCAAGCGTTACAAAATACATACAAAAGAGGAGTAAGCAGCTTAAAAAAAAAAACGTGATTTCTCCTATAGGAACAGAGAAGCTGGCATACTTACTAAATAAATGCCCTAAGAAGCTAGGACATAAATTGGATAAACTATAAGGCCTGTTTTCTCATAAAATAAGGTTATGAAACAGAGACTGTGTTTGTTACCTTCACAAGGCTTTGGTGAATGAAAAGGAGAATATGTGACAGATGATTTATTCATAATTATAATTTAAATGTGCCTACTGCATCACCAATCACTGGCAATTATTTCAATATTTTGTGCCAGTAGGAGCAACTGATATTTAGGTCCCTCAAGTGAATGTTAAACATACACTTAACCCTCACAAAATTCTGCTTTCAGTTATTTCTTAACTTGTATGAAGTATATAAGCACTTCATATAAGTTAAGAAATAATTGAAGTTCATAGTACTTTAAAACTAAGGTGCTTATAAGAACTACTCCAGCAGTACATCTGTAACTGACTCCATGAATTATGCATGTGACCTTGCTAGCTAGATCACTCCATTGTAGTTATGGTTTTGGGTGCCAGATGATCCTGAATGCTTAGGACATTTTCCGTGTTAGTCCCTTTTTAGGTCATTTACTCCTCTTATGGTTAACAATTTGGATCATTTCTCCAAAATTCATGCCTCAGGACATACTAGTTAATCATAAAACTCAATTCAGCCCAAATAAGCTCAGTTTTATGTAATTCTTTACTTGAAACCATAATAGGAGTGGAGAGGAGAGGTAGAAAAAGGGGGTGACTTTAGCTGACATCAACTTAACCTTCAATTAATACCCAATTCAAGGGCTATAACTTGATCTGTCAGGACAGAGAAAAGTGTGAATATTTTTGATAGGCAATTGAATATCTTTTAAGGCTATTTTGAGGTTTCAGAGACAACAGAATATGCAAACCTAAACCAATAACTATTATTTACAAATTTTAAGAATTTTTTACTTGAATAGTACTAAAACCTATGTTGTTTTTAATTTGAAAACAGATCCATAAGAGTCTTTAACAACTGTCGAATATTAAAATAATGTTTGTTTTTTCTTTTTAGTGATGGGGAATAGGCAAATCCAGGATACGAGAAAATAGAAAATAGATGATGCTTGCTTCCCAGCAGAGATATTGATATGCACATTAATGTGTTACTGGAATGGGACCAAAAACAACAAAAGAATCAATGCAAGTCTGGTCCTATATTTCAAACATCTTTCTTCTTTTCCAGGAGTGTAATGTATAATCATGCATCAAAAACCACCCTTGAACTCTTATTTGTTTCAAGTTCGTTTTTCCAGATCTTTATCTAAAATACGCTATATTCAACTAGTTTTATCTCAGAGTACTTGTTTATCATGATTTTAATTTATTCTCAATATGTAGAACTATGCATTGTATAAAATAATGATTTTATTTTTTTGGCCAAAGTATTAGTTTCAGGAGACACATGAGAGTGCTAACTCCCATTGATATGGGAGTGCTGGGAAGGGAAGGAAGTGGTCCCTTTAAATGATATGGAATGGGGGACAGGAAGTGCTGGGTAGAGGAGGGCATGGTGCCTGGCTAGGGCTTCACCCCCATGCAGCTAGGTGAGAACAGGCATTTTTGTTTTCCTGCCCAAATATTGCATTTCCCAAAATTTCTGAAAATATTTATTTTTAAAATTCTGTAAGAAATTCTAATTTGTTTTGTTTAAAATATTTATGTATGTATTTATAATAAATACATTTATTATAAGTCAAATGTATTTATTATAAATATTTATAAATTCTGTACTTACATATTTACTCTTATCACATTCCTCATTTTCTCTTGAATGAAAGCTTTACTTCCAACTTGTATCCATTTATTCTATTGAAAATTAAAATTCAGACAAGTCTACTGGAGATGATGTCTCTTAAATTTGTTTGTCAAATGATATCTGTCATTCATTTTAATTACTTTAAGTCAGATTTACCAAGCTGTAGTGTAC
>NW_012103787.1:1200789-1201835 GCF_000951045.1 Mandrillus leucophaeus
TTTTGTTATTTTACCTATTGTACTTTGTCTTATCTAAAAAATTTGTATATGACTCAATGTCACAATAATTACCACCTCTTTTTTCTTTCAATTATTTTCATTTTAGGTTTTTTATTTAAGTCTATAATTTGGTTACTTTTTAGCAATCTGTGGTAAAAACTGATAGATGTTCGTTATTTGTACTAAAGACATGTAATTTTTCTACAAGTCTTGAAAAAATTATATTTTTCCCAATTGCTTTACCTGTGTACTTTTGCTCAATAAATCAATTGATTATATATGTGAAAGTATTTTCAAACTATTTATTCTGTTCGATTTTCTATACATCTATCTTTAAGCCAATGCTAAACTGCCTTGATTACTCTCTTATCTTATAAACAAGTAAATCATAATGTTAAGTTTGTGAGTTCTCCAATTATTTTTTTTCTTTTTCAAAACTCTTTGGCTAATCTACCTCTTTGAATTTTACCTATAAGTATTAGAATTTGCCAATTTCTATTTAAAACTAAAACTATTATAGTTTGTACTGAAATGGCATGGAAACTGTAAATCAATTTGAAGAAAATTAACATCTTGAAAAATACTGAGTTTAAAAATTTTTGAATCTTTGGTTTTATTAAAACAGTTTAGCTTTGTCTTTCTGAATTTCTTTCGTTAATATCTTATAGTTTTCAGCATGTATATATTACCCGTGCTTCATTAGATTTTTAATAAGAAGTGATTTACACTGGTCTATTAGTTGATGCTTTTTATGGTCAATATTACTAGTATGTCAGCTAACTGTAATAAACACTTGTGCTGAAAAATTCCGATATAAGAATAATGTAAGAAGTTTTTGCTAGTTTTGAAAAAAATAATAATTAACGTTTATTCAGTGCTCACGATGTACCAGGTTGTTTTGAAACAATTTATAAAAATTCAAAATGCCAAAATTCATGTAAAATAAAGATTCTCATCATTCTCACTTTACAAAAGAATAAGTTGAGATGGGTTCTTATATATTGTTTGAAATGCTGAGGCCAATTTAGTGTGTGATAAGAAAAACA
>NW_012103787.1:1201885-1203506 GCF_000951045.1 Mandrillus leucophaeus
CTAGGTGAGAACAGGCATTTTTGTTTTCCTGCCCAAATATTGCATTTCCCAAAATTTCTGAAAATATTTATTTTTAAAATTCTGTAAGAAATTCTAATTTGTTTTGTTTAAAATATTTATGTATGTATTTATAATAAATACATTTATTATAAGTCAAATGTATTTATTATAAATATTTATAAATTCTGTACTTACATATTTACTCTTATCACATTCCTCATTTTCTCTTGAATGAAAGCTTTACTTCCAACTTGTATCCATTTATTCTATTGAAAATTAAAATTCAGACAAGTCTACTGGAGATGATGTCTCTTAAATTTGTTTGTCAAATGATATCTGTCATTCATTTTAATTACTTTAAGTCAGATTTACCAAGCTGTAGTGTACATACAGTAAACTTCACCCTTTATAGGTGTATAGATCAATGTGTTTTTGCAAATATTTATAGACATGAAACTACCACCACAACTGGGATAGACAGTATTTTTTATCAATCTAGAAAGTTATCTCAGGTATCTTTGTAATGAATTTCTTTTCCCACTTCTACTTCATGGCAACCAGATGTATGATTTTATACCTATAATTTTTAACTTCCCATATTATAAAACAAATGGAATCATATGGTATAGACTTCTTCATACTTAGTTCCTTTCACTTAGAGTAATATTTTTAAGATTAATCTAAGTTGCTTGATGTAGTAGTTTCTTCCTCTATATTCCTGAAACATGTTTCATCTATATATATGTTCCAGAATGTTTTCATCAATTCCCAGTTGATGGACATTTTTATTGTTTCTATGTTTTATTATTATGAATAGGGATGCCATTCATATACGGGTCTTTGTTTTGGAAACATGTACTCAGTTCTCTTGGAAAAAAAATACCTTGCAGTCACATTTCATGTTCTGATGTTATATGTGGGTTAACTTGATAAGAAACAACAAATTTTCTTTTAAGAAGCTGTTTTCCTACCTGCAACATATGAAATTTTACTTAGTTTTGCTTTTTCATTACTATTTTGTATTGTTAGACTTCGTTGTAATTTTTGCTGTTGCCCTTGTTCTTGTTAATCTTATCCTAGTAGAGGCATAATGGTGTCTCATTATAATTGAAAGTTTTATTTAGCTAATACCTAAGTGTTTCCCACATCTATTCATGTGCTATTTGACACCTATTTTTCTTTGGTGAATTGTCTGTTTAAGTCTTTTGCCCAATTTTTATAAACTGGGTTTTTTGTCTTATTTTATTGTAAGAGCTGATAAAATTCTGCATATAAATCCTATATGAGAGATATGTTTTAAAAATATGTTCATTTTGTCAGCTGTTTATCTTTTTTTTCTAAAAGTGGTTTCAAAGAACAGGCTTCTTAAAATTTTATGAGCTTAATATGTTATTTTGTTATTTTACCTATTGTACTTTGTCTTATCTAAAAAATTTGTATATGACTCAATGTCACAATAATTACCACCTCTTTTTTCTTTCAATTATTTTCATTTTAGGTTTTTTATTTAAGTCTATAATTTGGTAACTTTTTAGCAATCTGTGGTAAAAACTGATAGATGTTCGTTATTTGTACTAAAGACATGTAATTTTTCTACAAGTCTTGAAAAAATTATATTTTT
>NW_012103787.1:1204616-1206159 GCF_000951045.1 Mandrillus leucophaeus
ATTTTAAAGGATAATGAAAATTCAAATCACACTGGAATAATTTATAGTAAATAAACATGACCAAACATTTGCATCCAGCCTTCTAACACGAATAGATATGTGTATACATAATATGCTTATGAAAAATTGGCCAGTATTTTAGTCATAAAGCCAACACAAATGTATGTTAAAATCAGAATAAGATACCTCTACTCAACCACCATAATGGCTAAAACTAAAAAAAATGGATAATAGCAAGTCTTGGTGAGAATGTGAAACAAATGGAGTGTTCATACATTGCTGGGATAAATATAAAATCGCACAATTTGGAAAGGTGTTTGATAGTTTCTTGTAAATATAAAGAAATACGTGCCATATGCTTTAGCAATTCCACTCATAAATATTTAATCAAGATAAATAAAAACATATGTTAGCAAAAAAGTACAAGAATGATCATAGTAGCTGTATTAGTCCATTTTCAGGCTGGTGATAATGATGTACCCAAGACTGGGCAATTTACAAAAGCAAGAGGTCTATTGGACTTACAGTTCCACATGGCTGGGGAGGTCTCACAACCATGACAGAAGGTGAAAGGCACATCTCACATGGTGGCAGACATGAGAGGAGAGCTTGTGCAGGAAAACTCCCCATTTTAAAATCATCAGATCTCACGAAACATTCACTATCACGAGAATAGCATGGGAAAGAACTGCCCCCATGATTCAATCACCACTCACCAGGTCCCTCTCACACGTGAGAATTCAAGATGACATTCAGGTGACACTGCCAAACCATGTCAGTAGTTTTACTATTAACAGCTACAAATTTAAAACAATCTAAATATCTATAAACAGTAGGGTAAATGAGCACATTTAATTATACACATAAACTGAAATACTACAAAAATATTCAAATTTGAAAAAGAGACTGATATAACATTGATATGAATTAATCTCTGAAATAGTATATAAATATGCAACTACAATTTGATTTATAGGATTAAAAAAAATGGGTAACTAATCTAATGTGATAGAAGTCAAATCAGTGTTTTTTTCTGAAAGGAGAAATGGAAAATTGTCCTCCAGGAGCTTTTTGGGTGATGGAAATGTTCAATATAAGGAGTGTGATAGTTTTTAAACATGTCCTTCAAAATCCATAAATTTTCACACTTAAAATATTTCTACTGTAGGTAATTTATATTTCAAAGAATTTTTTTTTTAATGCTAGAAGTAAACCGGAGTGCAATAGAATAAGAACCTAATATAACAGTTGTTATGCAAGCTTAGAAATCAATTGGCTTAATGTAGAAATAAAAATCAGAGGTTCCTAGAAAAAAATCTTCACAAAATAAACGAAGAAAAAACAGCATTACAATTAATGTGTGATTCTGAATGTGAAACCATGTCCAAGGATTGTTATGTCCCTTTCATTAAGAAATAATATAGAAAATAAATCATAAATAATTCAACAAAAAATCACTAAATCTAAACAAAGTTGAAAAATAGTAGGTTTTGAAAAAGTTTTGGTATTTTTGACATTGAAAAGTAATTTATTGTCACATTAT
>NW_012103787.1:1207909-1213043 GCF_000951045.1 Mandrillus leucophaeus
AATTAATGTATATGTGTTTATAAATACACTTGTATATGCACATGTTTGTGTGTTTATATTTGCCTATATTGTTTATTTTCTATCTTTATCTTGCATTGGTCTCTATAAACCAACTCTATAGTTTTCCAAATCAAACTTTATTTTATTTTGTTTTAAAAATAAACAAGTTGATACAGCTACATTGTCATCAGTTTTTAAATAAAATTTTCAAAGTGGCTTAGAACAGTTGAATGCATTTGAAGAACAGATGAGAGAGGAGGCAGTTAGAGGCTCATTAAATATAGAGAGAGGGATAGTCTTAGGAGAAGAGCAGTATTCACAAGAATACCCATGGGACAGCACCTACACTTCCTCTGCAGCTAACAGGAAGAAACTTGGTTAAAAACTTCCCCTTATGCCAGGATGTTGCTCAGAAGGCACTGTCCCAACTTAGGTGCAGGTGCAATAAGTCACCTAAATGTCCTGAACTTGACCCAGTTCATTATAATGTCATTAATAAGACATTAGTATTGTGGTTTTAGTTCCCCTGTGGGTTTCACTTAGGCACTCTTGGAAAATAAACAAGATGGAGTCACTCTGGCCAATCCCAGACATTGGCAGATGCAACACCCTTAGGAGGGAAATTTGCCCCCCCATTCTGGGCAGAACCCACAGAATACTTCCTTGCTCTTTCCACATAAAAGACCGAGAACTCAATCCCATTTCTGTTAACCTGCTTTCAGGACCCCTCTTTTTGCTGAGCACCTTCCTTCTGCTTAATAAATCCTACATTACTCGCTTTCTGCTGTCTGTGTGCCTTATTTGTCTTTACCATGGGACAAAAACTTGGATCTGGCTGAACTAGGGATTAGGCAGATGCCATGGTAGAGTTAAAAGTGCTGAAAGATGTAAAATTTCCTGTCTAAATTATTGGGGCTGAAAATACGTTGGAAGTTTACAGATATTAGTGTTAGGTTTATGTAGGGCAATAGCATATAGAAGTGAAAATTGTTATTTAATGGTATCTGCAGTTTATCTCAAATTAATGGAAACTGTAAGATTTTTAAAAATATGAAGTAAACTCTTGTAGTAAATTATTAAGTCAAATAGTAAATACAAAGTTTAAAAAAATTGGTAAATAAATGTTCTTACTCATCTTCAATAGGCTGCTTAGTCACTAGTATCTATTGGTACAATGAGAAAAAAGAAGCTCATTGCAAACTCCAATAAGTGTGTGGACTACAGACTAGAAAGCAAATGTGGCCAAAAACAAATGCAGAAGGTAAACATACAACAGTTTCCAGTATGTCTGTGTTGAAGGTGTGAAGTTAATGAGATGTAACATAAAAAGTTGCATACTGAAAACATTTCCAAAAAATCAAAATGAAATATAATGTAAAAATTACAAATAGTTATAAAATTTGGTACCTTCAGGTATTGCTGATAGGGCTTTAAACTAAACCTCTAATTCACTTTCATACTTAGAGGAAAGTTTTATACTTAAATTCTATTCCTAAGAACATAGTAATTAGTCAGCATTCAATACTATTCTAATGAATGAAGGAATAAATGAATGAATGAATAAAATTAACATTTACACATTCAGTCATCTGTACTTCAAATACTCACTGAAGGTTCCTTCTTGTTAGGCAGATGATTTATCTATTCTCATATTCACACTACTGCCTCCTTACCCTTCAGCTGTCAGCTTGGAAATCATATTCTCTACATCAATTTATCAATAATACTCCCAGTCTGGGTAAGATGACTCCAGTGTGATTCTATAGTATTCCTCATACTGTTTTGTTATCCTATCCTATCTGTATCTTGTATCAGCATTTGATATTAGGGATAACCAGGCCTTGTTAGTCTTTGAACATATGTCTTTAAACAGTATGTGGCACATGGAAGGATCTCAAAAAATATTAGCTGAATGAAGACTTTAAAACACAAATCTGGAAAGATAAGCATAGAACAGAAGCATGAGAAGAGATGATGGTGTCTGTGAGATAGAAAACAGTAGATACCCACGTAGTTGGTAAATAATGAAGCCCATGAAAACCAGGCTGATAATGCTTTTGGTAGAGGATGACAAATGATTCAGTGATGAGAGGTGATAATCTAAGTATCAAGAAATGTTATTTAGATTAGAATTTTGGAATTAAAAATTACGGGAATGATAGTAGTTCAGGCACTTTTTGAAATAAGGACATTATTACTATCCACAGGTTAAATGTTGTGGATAAGGAAAGAGAGAGGAAATAAAATTTAGTTAAAATATCTATAATTAATTATGGTTTAAAAATTTGGGACTCTACTTTTAACTGGTTGAATAATAAACATCAAAGGCCACCTCTTCAAAAACAAAAACCCTTCAAAACTGCAAAAATTACCAAAAGTTTGACTCTATTTATCTCTTTTTTTCTTTCATAGTTTATTATTATTTCAATAGCTCGTGCGGTGCAGCCGGTTTTTGGTTACATGGATGAATTGCATGTTAGTAAAATCTGAGATTTTAGTAAACCCATCACTCTAGTAGTGTATATTATTAGTTTTTAATCACTCTTCTTCCTCCCATCTTCCCCCTTCTGAATCTCCAATGTCCATTATAACAGGCTGGATGCTTTTGTGTACTCATAGATTTCCTCCCACTTTTAAATGAGCATATATGTTACTTGGATTTTCTTTCCCGAGTTAATTCACTTAAAATAATGACCTCCAGTCTCATCCAAGTTGCTGCAAAAATGTATTATTTCATTCTTTTTTTATGGCTGAGTATTACTCTATGATGTATGTGTACAACATTTTCTTTATCCACTCGCTGATTGATGGCCACTTACGTAGGTTCCATATCTTTGCAATTGTGAATTGTGTTGCGATAACAAATGACTGAAGTTGTCTTTTTGAGGTAATGATTTCTTTTCCTTCGGGTCAATACCCAGTAGTGGAATTGCTGGATTGAATCTGAAAGAAAAGATCTGCTTTTAGCTCTTCGGAAATCTCCATACTGTTTTCCACTGAGGTTGTATTAATTTACATTCCCACCAGCAGTGCGTAAGCATTCCCTTTTCACCATATCCACAGCCACATGTATTTTTTTTTTTTTTTTTTCACTTTTCCATAGTGACCATTCTGACTGGGGTAAAGTGGTATGGTGGTATCACATTTTGGTTTTATTTGCATTTGCTTCATGGTTAGGGGTTTTGAACATTGTTTCATGTTTACTGGCTATTTGTATATGTATCTTCTTTTGAAAAGTCTGGCGCGGTAGCTCATGCCCCTAATCCCAGCACTCTGGGAGGCCGAGGCAGTGGATCACCTGAGGTCAGGAGTTTGAGACTAGCCTGGCCAACCTGGAGAAATCCCGTCTGTACTAAAAATACAAAAGCTAGCCAGATGTGGTGGTGCGTGCCTGTAATCCCAGCTACTCGGTAGACTGAGATAGAGGGATCACTTGAACCCAGGAGGCAGAGGTTGCAGTGAGCCAAGGTCGCACCATTGCACTCCAGCCGGGGCAACAAGAGGGACAAGAGCAAAACTCCATAAAAAAAAAAAAGAAAGAAAGAAAGAAAGAAAGAAAGAAAGAAAGAAATGTCTATTCAGGTAATTTGCCCACTTTTTGACGTGATTATTTGTGTGTGTGTGTGTTTGTCTTGCTGATTTCTTTGAACTTCTTGCATACTCTGGTTATTAGTCCTTTGTCACATGCATAGTATTCAAATATTTTCTCCCATTCTCTGTGTGTGTGTGTGTGTGTGTGTGTGTGTGTGTTTGTGTTGACTATTTTGCTGTGCAGAAGCTTTTTAGTTTCATTAGGTCGCATTTGTTTATTTTTATTTTTGTTGCATTTGCTTTTAGTATTTTAGTCAGAAATTCTGTGCCTAGGTTAGTGTCCAGAAGAGATTTTCTTAGGTTTTCTTTCTAGAATTTGTATGGTTTCAAGTATTAGGTTTAAGTATTTAATTAATCTTGAGTTGATTTTTTTTTTCTCAATGGTGAGAGATAGGGATTCAGTTTATTTCTTTTACAAGTAGCTATCCAGTTTTCCCAGCACCATTTATTGAATAGGTTGTCTGTTCCCCAATTTATGTTTTTGTATGCTTTGACAAAAACCTGTTGGATATATTTGGCTTTATTTCTAGGTTCTCTATTCTATTCCATTGGTCTATGTACCTACTGCTCTAGCACATTGTCATCTTGGTTACTATAGCCTTGTGGTATAATGTAAAGTTAGGTAAGGTGATGCCTCCAGGTTTGCTCTGCTTGCTTAGGATTGTTTTGGCTCCTTAGGCTCTTTTTCAGTTCCATATGAATTTTAAGATTGTTTTTTTCTCATTCTCTGAAATATGATGTCGATAGTTTAATAAGAATTACACTGAATGTATAAATTGCTTTGGGCAGTATCGTCATTTTCATGATATTCGTTCTTCCAATCCATGAGAATAGGATATGCTTCCATTTGTGTCAGCTGTGATTTCTTTCAGGCAGTGTTTTGTAGTTCTCCTTGTTAGAGATATTTTGTCCCCCTTGTTAAGTTATATTCCTAGGTGTTTTTTTTTTTTAATTTTTTTGCAGCTATTGTTTAAGGAATTGAATTATTGATTTGGTTCTCAGCTCGGTTACTATTGGTGTATATCAGTGCTCCTGATTTGTGTAAACCGATTTTGTAATCTGAGACTTTACTGAATTCATTTATCAAATCTACAAGTCTTTTGGAGGAGTTTTTAGCTTTTTCTAGGTAAATAATCGTATCATCAGCAAAAAGACATCTTTTGACTTTCTCTTTTCCAATTTGGATGACCTTTATTTATTTCTCTTTCCTCACTGCTCTGGGTAGGACTTCTAGTACTGTGTTGAATAGAAGTGATGAAAGTGGGCAACCTTGTCTTGTTTCCATTCTTAGGGAGAAAGATTTCAACTTTTCCCCATTCAGTATAATGCTGGCTGTGTGTTTGTCAAACACAGCTTTTATTATTTTGTTGACTCTCTTTTAATAGTATTGTTATCTTCTTAGTAATGTTGATCTATGACTCGCATCAGCTATGATTCTGAGAAGGTATGTATGAGAAGGTATATTAAAAAGTACCAAATATGATTCTAGACTGAAAGAATGATGTTAGTGAGAATAAAAATGGTGAATTTAAAGCAAAACAGA
>NW_012103787.1:1215138-1218970 GCF_000951045.1 Mandrillus leucophaeus
TTACAAGTAGCTATCCAGTTTTCCCAGCACCATTTATTGAATAGGTTGTCTGTTCCCCAATTTATGTTTTTGTATGCTTTGACAAAAACCTGTTGGATATATTTGGCTTTATTTCTAGGTTCTCTATTCTATTCCATTGGTCTATGTACCTACTGCTCTAGCACATTGTCATCTTGGTTACTATAGCCTTGTGGTATAATGTAAAGTTAGGTAAGGTGATGCCTCCAGGTTTGCTCTGCTTGCTTAGGATTGTTTTGGCTCCTTAGGCTCTTTTTCAGTTCCATATGAATTTTAAGATTGTTTTTTTTCTCATTCTCTGAAATATGATGTCGATAGTTTAATAAGAATTACACTGAATGTATAAATTGCTTTGGGCAGTATCGTCATTTTCATGATATTCGTTCTTCCAATCCATGAGAATAGGATATGCTTCCATTTGTGTCAGCTGTGATTTCTTTCAGGCAGTGTTTTGTAGTTCTCCTTGTTAGAGATATTTTGTCCCCCTTGTTAAGTTATATTCCTAGGTGTTTTTTTTTTTTAATTTTTTTGCAGCTATTGTTTAAGGAATTGAATTATTGATTTGGTTCTCAGCTCGGTTACTATTGGTGTATATCAGTGCTCCTGATTTGTGTAAACCGATTTTGTAATCTGAGACTTTACTGAATTCATTTATCAAATCTACAAGTCTTTTGGAGGAGTTTTTAGGTTTTTCTAGGTAAATAATCGTATCATCAGCAAAAAGACATCTTTTGACTTTCTCTTTTCCAATTTGGATGACCTTTATTTATTTCTCTTTCCTCACTGCTCTGGGTAGGACTTCTAGTACTGTGTTGAATAGAAGTGATGAAAGTGGGCAACCTTGTCTTGTTTCCATTCTTAGGGAGAAAGATTTCAACTTTTCCCCATTCAGTATAATGCTGGCTGTGTGTTTGTCAAACACAGCTTTTATTATTTTGTTGACTCTCTTTTAATAGTATTGTTATCTTCTTAGTAATGTTGATCTATGACTCGCATCAGCTATGATTCTGAGAAGGTATGTATGAGAAGGTATATTAAAAAGTACCAAATATGATTCTAGACTGAAAGAATGATGTTAGTGAGAATAAAAATGGTGAATTTAAAGCAAAACAGATAAGGAAAAATTACAGTCACATTCTCAACAAACTCTTATTTTACTATTTATATTATCTTAGTGTTTTATAGATACTACTGGTTTTACTTACATGATATCTTTCCACCTTCCATTTACAATTTGGTTTACTCAATAATTTATTTTTATCTCATAAACCCTATTAACTTGGAATAAACTATAGACATCATTATGAAAAATTTCTACTCCTACTTGCCATTTCCCTATGTGAACCTAAAACAAATCTCTGTAGAAACCCCCTGAAAAAAATCCCAGTGCCAATAATTTAGATACATTTTTTTTAGATTGCTTAGAAGCTTTTACCTCTATTCTTCAAACACACTTAATTGTTACGAACCATTTTAAGAAATCTATTAAAAAACTAATGACAGTGTTGGTGTATCAACCTGTTTATCTTTTTTGAAAATGTGACTTGGCAACCTTTATAGGTTGGTGTATAGAGATTGATGCAAAGTAATAAATACAAAGGATACACACATATATGTATAGAAGCAAATATATGCACATACAACATATGTATAAACACATATCCATTTTAAATTCAGGGAAAATGACATTAAATAATAATGTAAAATAAAAATAATTTCAGCAACAAACTGTGAATTTATATTGCTTGGTTTGATTTATATTGTACAGGTGCATTTATATAAACTGATGTGGAGTATACATATATCAATATTTTTCTGCTAATTTTATGAAGATTGTGGTATTACAAAAGACTGAGACTAGACTATGTAAATAGATTGAGGTAGGTGAATAAAATAGGCAAACATTTTGATGTTTCTTTTAGAGAAATTGAGAGAAAGAGGGAGCACTGTCTACACAAATACAAGAAAATGATAGTATTAGAAGTTTGGGAAAAGGGAAGATAAAGGGACCAAAATTTGCATAACTGAAGTTTAGCCATGATATTTATATGGATTATGAATTATTTTTGAAATGGTAATTAGACACAGATGTTCAGCATCTTTATTTCTCAAATTTTGATGCATTCCACCTTGACAAGGATAACCATGGCACTGAATTAAAGAAAAACCTCCCTTAAAACATTGGTAACCCATGTAATATAATTTCAAGGAAGACAAAGTCAGAATTACATGTCTAATCAATTTTTTCCTTCTAATAGTCCAAAAGTTCAACTTCACTTTGGTCTTCCATATTTATTAAAAGAATGTATGAGGACATGGTTGTTTCATATGAGTGTTTATTAATATTTCAGTGTATGGTGTGTGGATGTTTGTGTGTATACACTAGATAAAGATGAGATGTGAAGCACTGTGTACTGTATATCACAAAGCAAAAAAAGAAAAAAAATGGAACATTTTAAAAGAAACAAAAGCTAACTCTATGGCCACTGCTCTAGGCAATTATATTTAGTAGACAAACCCAATCAACCCATTAAGTTTCTACTAAATTAATAGAAACATAGCTTTTTTAAAAAGCACTAGTGTTGATCAGCCAGACATGAATTTGAATCAGTTTCTTTCCCCTTATGTTTCTTGAAAAATGTTACTAATTTAGTCCTTTAAGCATCACACTTTTTTCACTTGAAACGTATCCATAAACTTGACTTAATATTTTTGTATGCTTAAATAGAACAGTATGCATAAAGCTACAAGCAGTGTGTATTGTGTATAACAGAGGCAAAATGGTAGCCATTACTTTGTTGTTGTTATTGTTAACATTATTTTACTCATTGTAATTGACGGTAGAATAACAAATCTTGAGCAGTAAAGTATAAATTATTTTACAGTAGAAAGATTATTTAAGATATTTTAGTAGCTAATCAAGATAGCTTAATGTGCCTTAAAAGTAAATGTGACAATAAATTACTAATTTATTCTACTGCAGGTATGTTGTATTTTTCCTTGGAAAGGTTTGATGTTCTCCTTATTTTTATACTTTGTAGCTTGCTATGGTTTTCCTAATCTGATTTATTGCATTTCTAAGTATAAAGCTCCATGTCCTCATTTATAGGAAATGTAGAAGTCCACTGTACACAAAATCTAAAAATTATTTTGATATTTCATTCCTTAAAAATTTTACCTGGTCATTTTTCATCCAATAGTGCTTGTTTCATACTTACATACATCTTGTCATATACAAATGAGGGGTGACCACTGGCACACAGAATCACAAAATCAAAGTTATTTCATCACCCAAAGGAAAGGTTATGTAGTCTTTTCCTTCTCCCTTGCTCAGGTGGTGGTAGCTAGCACCCCATACAGTTTTTACAAGAAGAATAGCTTATATATTATCTATATGAAAAATCAGCTTTCTTCTTTTATTCCTGTAGAAGATGTAAGACAAAATACCAACACTACTGAAGAAAAAAATTGCTTATATAAACCAAAGAGTTTCTCAAGTCTAGGACATCTCAAGCAAAATTAGAAATTAACTACCTCACTCTTTACAGCACTTAAATATAGTGCTTGATAATGCTGTTATTTTGTTTCTAGCGTTGACACAGTTGTAGAAAAAAGTTACTTCCAGTTTATATTGACATATTATCATCAATTATGTTTCACCATCTGTGGACCTAATTAAATTTACCCTTAAATTTGATTTTACCAGACATCATTCACAAGCAAGACATGTTTACTAAACATCCTTTATGCAAAGAGAAGAAATAAAAATCAGTTAAAAATGGCCCCAAAATAATTTTGCTGTTAGCAATTGGAT
>NW_012103787.1:1219395-1225716 GCF_000951045.1 Mandrillus leucophaeus
AAAATATACTTTTTACTTCACTTCAGTTCTCCTGGTAATAAGAAATTGGAAAGCACACAAGGAAACAAAATAGGATTTGAAATAAATAGGGAAGCAGATATGTGATTGAGTGTCATCTTTCAGTTACTTTTAGGTTGTGAAAGCTGTGTTTCTGGCACTGTTTATCTACAGTAAAATACATTATTTTTATGGAGTATGTTATAAAATATTTCAAAATTGATATAAGAAGCCTAAATAATCCAGAAAGAGAAAAATGTGGCAATTGATGATAAATAGAAGATTTTTGCTTACTTATTTAAAAAACTATTTCTCCAAAACTGAGTATAAGGCAAAAATGGAAAATAAACAATATTCTAGATTTGTACATGGCATTTAACCATATCTTGCAGGTCATCTCTGCACAGATTAATATAAGTTAAATTCTTAGAATTATTTTACAAATAAGAGGTTTGTTGGTGAACATCCTACAAAAGGATATTTTATTAGTCAGTAGGCTGGATTATAGTAAAAAGGAATATTCAATCCCCAAACAAGAGAAGTATTATGCAGCACACCCCTCTAGGATTTCTGTAAAAATTGATAGAAGAATTGCATCTCTAAACCAATGTCAAGGAAATCACTCAGGTATAATTTTGTTCTCAGCAGATACACGCTCAGCAATAAGAAGAAAATATATGATTATGTTTAAGGAGTTGCCTGTGAATAGATTTATATAAACAATTTTAAGATTAAAACAAACCAACAGATGAACAATTGGATGTTTTAAAAACACTACACTACCAAAATGCAATTCGCACGTAATGAAGACTGAGGCACCTATTCATTACTTCATAAAATTAAGCTGGTCCTAATTATACTGTTACTTTTTACTGTTAGATATATAGTATTAGGAAATATACATCTCTATGTTTCTTCCCTATATCATCATTAGTACAAATAAAGACTGACAGAGACAAGAAGTTGGACTCAATGTTATGAATTTTTCAAGGCATTAATTTGTATTACCAGTAAATTAGAATTGTTTGTTTTTCATCTTTTTATTTTCATTAATAGACAGAAATTAAGAATTTTCTACATAGAGATCATAAAGTCTTGTGGAATTAAAAATTAAACAAATGGTAAGTACAGAAAATGTTGAGTGTTTGAGTTACATGATAAAAGATTCCTATAAGTCCATATTATCTTTGAGCAAAGGGACTGACTTCACTAATTGTATAGTAAGTCAACTCGTAAAATTACTAAACAGAAAATCTATATGAAAGCAGGGATGGAGTGCCAAAGATGGCAAGCATTTAAAATGTCCCTGTCTAGAATCCCAAGCAAATTCATATTTCAAAACATGAACAAATAAAGCAGTGTGATTAATAGTGTATTGAAGCCTCCAAATACAATTCCTAAAACCCATAATCAAGTGTTAATAGCTACACTGTAGTCAATGTACCCTGGAGCAACGTTTCTCAAACTGGAGACCTGGTGGTTTGCCAGGTCAATAAAAAGAGTTCACATTTGCAGATGTGGGGAGCTTTGTGTTGTCATTCAGAGATGATAGATGACAGAATCATAAACTTGAATTTACAGTGGTTGGTGTGTGTGTGTGTGTGCGTGTGTCTGTGTGTGTGTGAATTTTTTTTTTTTTTTGGTACAGAAACGTTGGACTCCTCTATCTACTCGAATTTCTCATTTTATTTTGTCTCTTGATGCCATAATTCACTTCTTTTTGATAGTGTGGTGTTATATCAATATTACTTTTAAAGTTTTCATCGAAGTTGGTGATGGGAAAGTAGTGGTACCCCGTGAATACTAAATTGTGAAAATGCAACAGTTGTCTGCTAAGAATCATTAAATCATAAGGACTGCTTGCTTAGGAAAAGGAACAAAGAATTCACTACTTAAGGAAAAAAAAAAAATGAGAGTAAAATAGCACAGATAGTACTTAATTTTAGATTGGCTTCTTTGATCTTCAGTGTATTCCAGTACCTGCATTGCATGTTTTTACCTTGTTGCTCAGGTTTTAAATATGCTTATATTGGATATTGTAGTTATCAGACTTGCCATTTATACCTCAGACTTCTGTTCAGGATGAAAACTATTAATTTTTTACAGTCATTTACAAGAGGAACGATTTATCTTTTCTAAAAGCCTTTCACTTGTTAAAGCCATGTCTGCATGGCATTTAGAAACCCCGAAATGCTTACAATTAATATATATAAAGTGCTATTTTCCTTTCTTTTCATGTATCATATCAATGAATTCCCCAATAACTTGATGAGACAGGAATAATTTCGTGCTAAAATTTTCTGAATTATCTCTATTTTATCCCCATATCTAGCCATGTCACAGATGAGGGAACTGAAATATAGATACTTTCTTAAACACATACTAGTAAGCAGCAGAGCCATGATTAAAGTCTATGCTGCCTCACTTCAAATTCCACATGTTTGCCAATATGCAACATCATCTTGGCATTTATGGAGAACAGGTAACCATCTGGGGCAGAGAGGGGTGAGTAGGAAACAGAGTTAAAGCTTTCTGCTTTGTCCCAGATAAATATATACTTCTGAGGTTACTTCCTCATTCTTAAATGCTTGCTAGGTAAACCTAGTACAGTGTTGTTGATGCCAAAGGAAAATAAAAATTTTTGAGAAAGTTACGAATGTTGTCAAATGTAGCTGTTACACCCAGAAAATGGCAAATGAATTTAGCAAAAAGTCGAGTTTTGTGATCTTAGCAGAAAGGACAGATTTCATGTATCTGTGAATATTGGTAAATGAAATGTTGAGGAAGATAAAATATGGAAATACAGACTATTTAGAGAGATTTGGATGAAAATGGGAACAGTCTGATCAGCAGCTGGGGAAGAATATGAGTCATGGTGATGACATCTTAGGCTAGCTTTTTAAGCTTGTATAAGGCACAGAAATAAAGTGTCATAATGAAGCATTGGGTCAGAACTTGATGACTTCATGAAGTAAAGATACTGAATGCTGTTTATAGATCTCAAATGTGGGTTCAAAATGACAATCCTCATATAAAAAAGTATTTTTTTCTATTCTAATGAGATTAATGAGATACCTGATAAAAACATTTATTTCTGTAAACTTAGACTCTGGTGGAATCATCTGAGACTTTTTAAAGTGTGTTGCCATTCTGAAATGAATTAAGTTTTACAAAGATCAAATGACAACATTATTATTATTAAAATAATACACAAATATATAATAAAAGAGTTTACTGTACCATACACCTTAAGTATAAGCAGTTTGGTTGTTTTGAATGAAATTTCATTTTAGGAATGACTTTAAAGAAGAACTTGAGGATTTTATGTTTCTGCTTAATTTGCTAAACAAAAGTAGTAAATGTAACATGACATTTCTTGAGAACACAATTTCTCAATAAGAAATAAAAATAAGAAACTCAAACAGAACTAGGGTTATATGCAATAATATCTTAAATTAATATTGGCAAATAAAAATTAGATTCTTGACCTATGGTTGAAAAAGGACAGTGACAGTAATGCATGTTTAATGTGTATGGCTGCACATCCTGTGCATTTTCTTCTTTTTCTTTCCTCTAGTATTTTGGGTGAATAATATTCCTAGAGGTTAACTTTATTATATTTAGTTCATTGGATGATGAGAAAATGAGCAGCTACACACAGACCTGCGGAAAGGGAATGCATGAAGAAAGTGAACTTTAAGAAGGCTATAGTGACTGATGGGGCAGTGTGTCTCCCCTCATTTTGGGATGTAAAACCAAATGCTAATTAAAACAACACTGTATTCTCCCACCAAAATTAAAGGCAGTGGTTTCTCCCTTTTTGTCTAATAACGTACTTAAGAACATTTGTAACTGTAAATTTATTTTCTGTGTCTTTAAAGTGAATGCAAATCTTATTTAAAGCTTAGTAAGTATCTTGATAGCTTGATATGGTTTGACTCTGTGTCCCCACTCAAATCTCATATTGAATTGCACTCCCATAATTCCCATGTGACCCACTGGGAGATAACTGACACACGGGGGCAGTTTCTCCCATACTGCTCTTGTGATAGTGAATAAGTCTCAGGAGATCCGATGGTTTTAAAAGGGGGAACTTCAGTGTACAAGCTCTCTTCTCTTGTCTGCCACCATATGAGATGTGCCTTTCACCTTCTGCCATCAATGTGAGGCTCCCCAACTCATGTGGAACTGTAAGTCCAATAAACTTCTTTCTTTAGTAAATTGCCCAGTCTCAGGTATGTTTTATCAGCAGCATGAAAACAGACTAGTACACTAAATTGTCACCGGGGGTGGGGCGTTGCTGAAAAGATACCCAAATATGTGGAAGTGACTTTGGCACTGGGTAACAGGCAGAGGTTGAAACAGTTTGTAGGTCTCTGAAGAAGATAGAAAAATGTTCGAAAGTTTGGAACTTCCTAGAGACTTGTTTAATGACTTTGACATAAATGCTGATAATGATATGAACAGTAAGGTCCAGGCTGAGGTGGTCTTAAATGAAGATGAGGAGCTCATTGGGAACTGGAGCAAAGATGACTCTTGCTATGTTTTAGCAAAGAGACTGGAGGCATTTTAACCCTGCCCTAGAAATTTGTGGAACTATGAATTTGAGAGACATGATTTAGGGTGCCTGGCTGAAAAAATTTTTTAAGCATTAAAGCATCAAAAGGTGACTTTGGTGTTGTTAAAGGCATTCGGTTTTATAAAGGAAGTAGAGCGTAAAAGTTTGGAAAATTTGCAGCCTGATAATGCAATCGAAAAGGAAATTCCACTTTCTGAGGAGAAATTCGAGCTGGCACAGATATTTGCAGAAGTAATGAAGAGTTGAATGTTAATCACCAAGACAATGGGGAAAATGTCTCCAGGGCATGTCAGAGGTCTTCGTGGCAGCTCCTCCCATCGGGACAAGCCCAGAGGTGGAGGAGCAAATAAATTGTTTTATGGGCCAGGCCCAGGTTCCCCATGCTGTTTGCAGTCCAGGGTCTTGATACTTTGCATCCCAGCTGCTCCCGGTGTGACTAAAAGGGGCCAAGGTACAGCTCGGCCATGGCTTCAGAGGGTGGACGCCCCAAGCCTTGGCAGATTCCACATGATATTAAGCCTGAGGGTGCACAGAAGTCAAGGATTGAGGTTTGGAAACTTCCACCTAGATTTCAGAGGATGTATGAAAATGACTGAATGTCCAGGCAGAAGTTTGCAGCAGTTTTGCTGCTGTCATGGAGAACCTCTGCTAGGGCAGTGCAGGAGGGAAATATGGAGCCAGAGCCCCTACACAGAGTTCCTCATGGGGCATTGCCTAGTGGAGCTCTGAAAAGAGGGCTACCATACTCCATACCACAGAATTTTAGATCACCAAAAGCTTGCATCTTGTGCCTGGAAAGACCACAGACGTTCAACAGGACCCTGTGAAAGCAGCCAGGAGGGAGGCTGTACCCTGCAGAGCCACAGAGGCAGAGCTACCCAAGATCATGAGAACTCACCTGTTGAGTCAGCGTGAACTGGATGTGAAACATGGAGTCAAAGGAGATCATTTTGGAGCTTTAACATTTTACTGCCCTGCTAGATTTCAGACTTGCACAGCCTGTAGCCTCTTTGTTTTAGCCAATTTCTCCCATTTGGAATGGCTGTATTTACCCAATGCCTGTACCCCCATTGTATCTGGGAAGTAACAAACTTGCTTTTAAGGCTCATAGGCAGAAGGGCCTTTTCTCAGACGAGACTTTGGTCTGTGAACTTTTGAGTTAATGCTGAAATGAGTTAGGACTTTGAGGGACTGTTGAAAAGGCATGACTGGTTTTGAAATGTGAGTACATGAATTTTGGTAGGAGCCATGGGTGGATTGATATGGTTTGGTTCAGTGTCCCTACCCAAATCTCATCTTCAGTTGTACTCCCATAATTCCCATGCATTGTAGGGGCATCCCAGTGGGAGATAACTGAATCATGGGGGCGGTTTTGCCCATATTGTTCTCGTGGTAGTGAATAAATCTCAAGAGAGCTGATGATTTTAAAAAAGGGAGTTTCTTTGCACAAGCCCTCTTCTCTTGTCTGCTGCCATGTGAGACATGCCTTTCACCTTTTGCTATGATTGTGAGGCTTCCCAACCATGTGGAACTGTAAGTCTAATAAACCTCTTTCTTTTGTATATTGTCCATTATTGGGAATGTCTTTATCAGCAGCATGAAAATGGACTAATACACTTGCTTTAAAATGGAATATTGTTTATCTTAAGAATTTGGGAACTATCATTTTGAAATATAAACATCAAGTAAGACAATGTCCTTACCTCCCAGTTTCTGTGGGAAGATAGGAGCCTGACTTCAGTGGA
>NW_012103787.1:1227771-1234492 GCF_000951045.1 Mandrillus leucophaeus
TATTTTGAAGAGGAAAGAGTGATTGAACTTATGTCACTCTGATTTGCAGCATCTTGAGTCAAAAGGAATTCCTCATTTCATATCAAGAATATCTTTCATAGATATTTATACTTTAAATGCTTTAATGTTCATCCTCATGGTTTAAAGGCACAGACGTAGCTATCCAAAGGGAAGATTGGATTTTCTGACTTTTTTATTATCCTTGATATTTGAGTAAAGTCAGGGAGTGTACTGAATGCATGATGCCACATGACAATGTGATATGATGCCTTTAGGAAGGTAGGATAGTAAAAAGTATAATGACCTCACCAAATTCTCCTAGTGGTAGGTTTTTAACAAATAACAAGGAAGACAATTTAAATTAATGTAATGAACAAACAGGTGAGCAGTACACTATAAAAAAATCCTTTAATCTAGTTTCAAAAGAGATAACAATTAAGTAAAAACCTGCAGAGCGTGATGGCAATTACACAAACCCCCTGCCTTGCAAACTGTCTGAACTTAATCAGGCATGATTTCTTGCATAATAACAGAAACAAGGAATATGTTAAATAAGGACATGAAAATTCCCAGGGAACAATATGAAAATCTGAGAGACATATCCCATATATGACATATTACTATGCCTATTAATTGTTCAGACAATTCTTATGAGGAAAACCAGAAAAGCAGAGGTTTATGAATATGTATATATACATACCAAGTTACATTTCATTCTGAGAACTGCAAATAAAACAAAATCCTTTATAATATGTTTTATTAGAGATTAAAGATAATGAGTTCTGTTCACAAGGGCTGATAATCTCTATTTGTTACTTAAGAAATGTGAATAACAGGATTTTATACAATTATTTACAAGGGTACTTATGAAATAAACAGAAGTGACACCACATTTTTTTGGTCAACTTTCGTAAACAAACCCTGAGCAGCAGGCCAAAAAAATTCCAATTAGGAAAAGAGAAACCTCTTATTAATAAAGGACTGTTATCATCACAGATGCAGGTACATTAGGGATATAAAAGGCCTCTGAAGTCAGCAAATCTATACCCCTACTACATCTGGAAGTCCCTTTTAAAAGATGATGTGGTTTATCCCATGTCATTTTAAATCTATAGAACAATTTATCTTCACAACACATTTTAAATTAATCCTAATCCTTTTACTTCACTGGTTTATAAGATGAATTCTAAATGTGTAACCCAAGAAATACAAAAGTCCAGCAAAAAGTCTAGAGCAATATAGAATTTGGTATATAATTATCTTTTTATAATGTTAATTTTTAATTATTTAAAAAAAATTACAACATAAAAGATAATTTCAAAAAGAAAAGACCACCAGTAAACATACAATTCTGATATGAGTACTGCTAAAGTTTTAATATATTTATCCAAATATTCTTTTGTCATTTTCATTATTTTAGTAGTTGGGTATTAAAAGTAGTCAAGATGGGTCTTATTGTTTCACATACTGCTTTTAAAAATTTAATATTAAATATTGATAATAGTTCATATGACTGAATGTATTTCAAAAAGAATTCCATGCTGTGAATATGCAACTATACATTTTGCAAACCCCTTATTTATATAACAGTTTCTACGTTTTACTGTTAGATTAACAGAAGGAACAATTTTTTTCTATTTAAATCTTATGTACATCTCTGCTTTTTTTCTTTCCAAATATTACTAAAAGTAGAAATGTTGGACATTGATACATGAACACTATTACGAGTACTGATACACACTGCATACAGGTTTTTGTGATAAGTTTTAAAAATAATTGGATAAATACCCAGTGGCACCTTTGCTGGATTTTATGATAAGACTATGTTTGACTTTGTAAGAAACAACCAAAACATATTTCAAAGTAGCTATAGCATTTTGCATTTCAGTCAGCAATGAATGATACTTTTGCAGCTCCACATCCTTGTCAGCATTCGGCATTGTCAGTTTTTTGGACTTTGGGCATTGATGTGTTGCATTAGACCACCAATTACAAAACTATCAAGGTATATGATCTATAACCTTCCTCAAATCGTAGATATCAGTTTAAGTCATAAAAATGATTATTTAGGGAGGTCAAGGTGGGTGGATCACGAGGTCGGGAGATCAAGACCATCCTGGCTAACAGGGTGAAACCCCGTCTCTACTAAAAATACAAAAAAATTAGCTGGGCGTGGCGGTGGGTATCTGTAGTCCCAGCTACTCAGGAGGCTGAGGCAGGAGGATGGCGTGAACCTGGGTGGCAGAGTTTGCAGTGAGCCAAGATCGCACCACTGCACTCCAGCCTGGGCGACTGAGCTAGACTCTGTCTCAAAAAAAAAAAAAAAAAATTGATTATTTAGAAATACAACATCAACAGGATGATGGGGTGGTTCCAGCTCTCATCTCCCCACAGAAACACAGATTTTTCAACCACTCATGGACAAGAGTATCTTTGTGGGAGCCTCAGAATCTAACTAACTTTCCAGCACTGCAGTGGAACAAAAATCTGAGAGGAGTTGCATTGAATAGATTAAAAACAACAATTTTAAATTACCTGTGCCCCCTGACAACACAGTTCAGCGACAAGACAGGTTCTTTCAACTTATGATTTCCTCCTAGGTAAATGTGAGAGTGAACTTAGCTCTCAGCTTCTCGACCCTTGCAGAATATTGTCCAGGAAGAACACTTCTGTCTTGTCCTGCTCAGAATATTAAGGGGATTTTCATGGCTAAATTGTCTGGGGCAGCTTGGAGCAGGGTAAAGGGGTAAAGGGGCAGAAATACACAGCAACTTGCACATGGTTCTAAACATCCAACTGCAGGTGTCCCTAACATCTCAAAGACTTCACCAAGAGGCTCATCCACAAACCTCACAGGGTTGCCTGCCTGTCTATCCCCCTGTCAGCCAAACTGTACCCTCAGGACTCCACACACCCTTCTGTGTATGGCACCCCATGGATTCTCATGTACCACTCAAATGAAGCCCTGCAGAGAGCACACATATTTCAGTTGCAGGTGCAGGTCTTAGCAGCAAGCTTGGCTCTGATTGTTTATGAGAAGGTGCACAACCTTCACAAATTCAGAGCACTGATCTAGGTAAAATATGTAGGGGTTCTGTCAGCATCAGGCCTGGTTTTGAAACATCAAGAGAAGGCACAACATCCTAAGATTTGGTTCCAAAGAGGAAACTAGAGGAGTGAAGTGGGGTATTCACAGAAAAGGTGTGAGAGACCCCTAGAAAACCTAGCTAGGCTCACAGATGAAGGTCTTTCTCTCCCAAAGACAGTAAGTAAAATCTGAAAGGTGACTGCATCTTCAAATACAAAAACAGTAATTCAAGGCTTCAAGGAATATGAGGAATCTAAGAAATCTTATATCACCAAAGGGGGAAAAAAAAGACCCAGTGGATAATTAATTGAGATCAAATTGCCTGAACAAGACTTCAAAATAATCATCTAAAATAAAACTCAGTGAGCTACAAGATAACACATAGACACCTAAACAAAATTAGGAAAGTAACACATAAATAAAATGAAAAGTTCATCAAAGAGATAAAAGTTATATAAAAATAACTAAATAGAAATTCTGGTGGTGAAGAATACAGTATCTGAACTAAAAAAAAAAATTAATGGAAAGCTTCAACACCAGACTACATCAAGCAGAAGAATCAACAAACTCAAAGACAGATTATTTGAAATTCAAGTCAAAGAAAAAGAAAATGAAAAAAGAATAAAAATGAATGTAGAAAGCCTATAGGATTATGGTACACCATTTAGCAAAGCAATATATGCAATATAGGAATCCCAAAAGAAAGACACCATAAGAAACAAAAACAGTATTTAAACCAACACATGGCAGAAAACTTCCCAAACCTAGAAGGGGAAATTAACATCCAGATCCATGGAGCCAAAGGACACAAAATAGCTTCAGCCTAAAGAAGTATTTGTGGAGACAAATTATAATCAAATTGTTAAAAGACTTAAAATAAAATAAAAAAATTATTTAACTATATGCTACTTAAAAGAGACAGCTTTATCTTTCAGAACACCAGCAAATATAAAGAAAAGGGATAGAAAAAGGTATTCCGTACAAACAGTAAACACAAAAAGCTTGGATGGCTGTACTAGTTTCAGACAAAATAGGCAAAAACTGTCAAAAGAGACAAATACAATGATAGAAGAGTCTTTTAGAGAATATAGCAATGTAAATACGTATGTACCCAACACTAGAGCACCTAAATGGGTAAAGCAGATATTGCCAAAATAGAAAAATAAATAGACAACAGAACAATAATTGTAGCAGGCTTCAATATTTCACTTTAAACAAGGATTGATCATCTGGCAGGAAATAAAAAAGAAAAAAATCGGACTTGAACTACACTACAGATTAAATATACCTAAGAGCCATAGACATAACTTTTCACCCAACTGCTACAAGATACACAGTCTTCCAAGCACACATGGAACATTTTCCAGAGTAGATATTGGGACACAATGCACATTATAACAAATGCAAAAAGACTGAAATTACATCAGATATCTTTTCTGACCACAATGATGTAAAACTAAAAATCTAAAATAAGAGAAAAAATAGAAAAATCATGAATACATGGAACTCAAATCACTCAATTCTGAGCACTTAATAGATCAAAAAGAAATCAAAAGAAACATATTTTAAAATCTCAATACACATGAAGATAGAAACACAATAAACCAAAACTTATGTGATACAACAAAAACAGTTCTAGAAAGAAAGCCTATAGCAAACACCTATAGTAAGAAAAAAATAATATCTCAAATAAATGACCTACCTTTAGACTTCAAGGAAATATACAAGGGATATAAAACTAAGTTAACATAACAAATGAAATACTAAAAATTATAACAGAAATAAATGAAATAGAAACTAGAAAAACAGTAAACAAGATCAATGAAATTTAGCTGTTTTTTGAAGTATAAACAAAATTGTCCAACTTTAGCTAGAATATTTTTAAAAGCCCCAATGATATATTATAATTTAAAGAAGAGACACTACAACTGAAACTATAGAAATACAAAGGGTTCTAGAGGCTAGTATGAACAGTCATTTGCCAACAAATTGGAAAACTGAGAAGAAATAGACAAATTTCTAGAAACATACACCCTATCAACAAAGAAAAGCCTAGGACATAATGGCTTCACCACTGATTTCTACAAAACATTTAAAGACTGAACACCAAACATTTTCAAACTTTTCAGAAAAACTGATGAGAATATAGCATTTTCCATCTCATTCTCTGTGGTCAGCATTACCCTGATACCAAAACAAAACAGACATATGACAAGAAGAAACAATTAAATGCCTATATACCTGATTAACATAGACGCAAAAATTCTCAAAGAATAGTTGCTAACTGAAAACAACAGCACATTAAAAGGATCATAAACCATGATCAAGTGGAATTTATCTCTATGATTCTCGGATGGTTCAACATATACAAATCAATTACTGTAATCACCACATTAAAAGAATGAAGAGTAAGAATCACATGATCCTCTGAATAAATGTGAAAAACCATCAGACATCAGACATAACATTTATTTATAATAAAGAACTCTCAACTAATTAGGTATAGAAAGAATGCACTTCAGCATAATAAAGGTCACGTATAACAAGCCTGTCACTAACATGATACTAAACAGTCAAAAACTGAAAGCTTTTACTCTAAAATCAGGAACTAGATAAAGATGTCCACCTTTATAACATTTGTTCAACACTGTATTGGAAGTCTTAACCATAGACAATAGGCAAGTAAAAGAGACAGGGGTCATCTGAATCAGAAAGAAAAATTTCAAATTTTATCTTTTTGTCAATGACATAATCTTACATATAGAAAACCCTAAAGACTCCATCAAAAGCCATACAACTAATAAACAAATTCAGGAAAGTTGCTAGTTACAAAATCAACATGAAAAATAGCTGTTTCTATATGCTCACAAAAAGCTATTAAAAAAAGAAAATAAGAAAACAAAATGTTTAGGCATACATTCAACGAAGGAGGTGAAAGAGCTATGCACTGAAAATTATAATACCTTGAGGAAATAAAGTAAAGTAGACATAAATAAATGGAAAGATATCCCTTGTTCATAAATTGGAACAATGTATATTGTTAAAATATCTGTACTACCCAACCTGATTTACAGATTCAATGTAAACCTGTTCATATTTATTTAAATACCAATGACATATACAGAAATAGAAAAAAATAAACTTAACTTTTATATACAACCACAGAAGATCCTGAATAGTCAGAGCAATGTTAAGCAAGAAGAACAAAGCTGGAGGCATCACATTTTCTGATTTCAAATTGTGTCGTAAGGTTACAGTGTTTGAAACAGTATGATTCTGGCAAAGAAAAGGTAGATACATAGACCAATGAAATAGAGTTGAGGACTAAAATATAAACTCATACTATGCAACTTCTTAATTTTCTACAAAGATGCCAAGAATACATAATGAGGAAAAGATAGTCTGTTCAATAAATGGTACTGAAGAAGCTGAATATCCATATGCAGAAAAATAAAATTAGACCCTTATCTCAAACCACATATAAAAATCAACATAGTGGATTAAAGACGTAAGCATAAGGCCTAAAACCAGTTAAACTCCTAGAAGAAATCTGGGAAAATGCTCCTTTACATTGATCTGGAAAATACTTTTCTGGATATGTCCCCAGATGCACAGGCAAAAAAGCAAAAATAA
>NW_012103787.1:1235412-1246410 GCF_000951045.1 Mandrillus leucophaeus
ATCTTGCAAGACAGCTATTAAAAGTTTTGCTTTTGCTGTTCTTTGTGTCTCTGAGTCCATTATTTCAGTTTGGATGGGTGAGCATGTTTCTCACAAATCTGGGGACCTGTCCGGGATCTCTTTGCCTGCATCAAGTAGGACTCTGGCCGAAAGAGGAGACTCATCCCACTTGATTTAGGTGACCCACGCTGTTCAGGCATCCAGGCTCCCCACAGAGGCCATAGACAACACCAAGATTGTTTTCAGGAGGCAGCGGAGGTGACACAGAGGAGGTGACACAGAAAGAAAAGAAGGCACCGTGGCAACCAGGCAGGCTTGTGCATAAGCCAAGGTAGGAAAATTGGACTATACGTACTGCCTTGTAGGTTAGGCATTTTTGGAGGTTGAGTGTGTGTGACTGAGATGTATCCAATATATAAAGCGAGTGTGGAGTTCCAATCTGTGGTTCCATTCTACCGTGAGGCAAACAGCCAGAGATGGATAAAGTGATTCTCAGGGTGTGCAAGAAACCTCCTGTTGGGGGAGAGGGTTGAGTACATAGGGAAAAGTTCAGACTCACAAAGCAATTCTCAGGGTGTGCAAGAAACCTCCAATAGAGGGAGTTGAGCACACAAGGAAAAGCTTAGACACAGTCACTGGCCAAAAATGGGAAACAGAAATTCTAGGCCTAGGGGCCAAAGAAAGAGACAGCCAAAGAGACTCCCTTTGACATTCCCTCAGATAGTCCTTTGGGGAGAATGTTGCAGGTTTGGAAGGACAACCCTCAAACCAGGGACAAGGAAAAGCAAAAAGATGATAAAGTATTGTTGTGTTATCTGTCCCAAAGATCCCATTTGTGAGCCTTCTGTCTTTTGGCCTAAGTTTAGCTCAGATGAGGATTGAATGTGCCAAGCTTTAATTATCTATGTGAAAGATAAAACCCCATCCTCACAAAGAGAGATTGGTTATGCTCTCTGCTGGATCAAGACCATGCTCCCCGTCAAAAAGGAATTTAAAAAGCTCAGTAAAGAGCCCACACCCAGTGAAAAGCCTTGGAACCCCCATCATGCTTGCCTCCTGTGTATGTCACACAAAATAGGGGACAAGAAGATCAAGGAATAACAGGAGGGTTAGAGGAAGAAAGACCTGGAGACCATGGCATGCTTCCTCTCAGGGAAGTTCCCATGGGACCAGGAGAGATTGGCTTTGTAAAAGTTCTTCTTACAAGTACTGAAGTTAGGAATTTCAAGAAGGAAATGAAACCACTCCTAGAAGATCCCCTTGGTTTAGCAGACCAGCTGGACCAATTCCTAGGACTCAGATTTTACACCTGAGTTAAAATGTCTTTCGTGAACATCTTCTTCACAGGAGAAGAAAGAGGATTAATTAGAAAAGCAGCCATGACCATCTGGGAGAGGTAACACCCTCCTGGGCGAAAAGTCTTGCCAATCAAACAAAAATTTCCAAATGTCGACCCAGAATGGGATAATAATGACCCCAGAGACTGGGCCCAAATGCAGGACCTCAGGGAACTAATAAGTAAAAGGATAAAATAGTCCACTCTTTCGACACAGAATGTCTCAAAGGCATTTGAAATTCAATAAGAAAAAGAGGAAACTTCTGCTGAATTCCTGTAGAAGCTCAGAGATCAGATGAGAAAATACTCCAAATTAGATCTAGAAGACCCCGTAGGGCAAGGCCTTTTGAACGTTAGCCTTGTAACTAAGGGCTGGCCTGACATTACAAAATAATTACAAAAGATTGATGGATGGAATGAGAAACCAATTGAGAAATTACTGAGGGAAGCTCAGATGGTCTTTGTAAAGAGAGAAGAGAATCAGAAATAAAAAGCGAAAATCATGGTTTCCACTATGGATGAGAGAGTCAGAAAAAGGTTATATCAAGATCCCTCTCAAAAAGGCTGAGGGAATGATAGATTTTGACACAGAGAAAGAAGGGAAATGCAGGGAAAAGCTCCTAAGAATATAAGTGCATGTTACAATTGTGGAAAGTCAGGGCATTTTAAGAGAGAATGTCCTGAACAGAAGAAAGAAGAAAAGGTGATTCCCCTCATGACCAGTGATAAAGACTAGCAAGTCCAGGGGTTCCTTCTGAGTAGGTCCCATCAGGAACCCTTGACAAATTTGAAGGTGGGACCTGAGGGAGAAGAAATGACAGTTTTGGTTGATACTGGGATGGCTCGCTGCTCCCTAATTCACCAACCAAGGAGTACAAAACTCTCTAAGTAAAAATTGACAGTATCAGAGCTAAAAGGGGAGGGATTTCATATTTCAATATTCAAGGAAATGTTAATTAAGTTGGAACCAGCATAAATTGAGTGGTCACCCTTGTATGTTCCTGAAGCAGGAACTAATCTCTTGGGTCAAGACCTGTTTATGAGATTGGGTTTAGAATTGGGGATAGAGGAGGGACAAGTAAAAGTAATGATGGGCCTCCTGACAGAAGAAGAGAGTAAAATTAATCCCCTTGTGTGGGTTAAGAAAGGCAAGAGGGGAGGGTTAAAAATCACATCCTTACAGATTAAACTAAAACAGACAGGAGAAGTAGTTTGCAGAAAACAATATCCCATTTCTGTTGAAGGGAGTAAATGTCTCTCCAACCACTCATAGAGCGATTGGTTAAAGATGGACTATTAGAACCCTGCATTTCACCATACAGTACTCCAATTCTCCCAGTCAAGGAGACTGATAGGTCATACAGATTGGTGCAAAATCTAAGGGCTATAGATCAAGTTGTCCAGACCCATCCCCCCGTGATGACTAACCCCTACACCCTCCTTTGTAAGGTATCCTATGAACATAAATGGTTCAGTGTGGTGGATCAAAAAGATGCATTCTGGGTAATCCTCTAAACGTTAGGGACAGGGACCTCTTTCCTTTAAATGGAAAAATTCTGTAACTGGGAGAAACCAATAGTATCGCTGGACTGTGCTGCCACAAGGTTTAATGTAAGCCCCAAACTTATTTGGTCAAATCTTAGAAAAAGTCCTGAAGGAATTACAAACTTCCAGTGGAACCCAGTTTTTACAATATGTGGATGATTTTTTAATTTCTGGGGAGAGGAGGGCTGAGTTATCAGAAACCACTATAAGCTTGTTTAATTTCCTAGGAGAAAGGGGATTGCAAGTCTCTAAGAATCAATTGTAGTTTATCGAAAAAGAAGTTAAACATTTAGGACACCTGATTAGTGAAGGGAAGTGGAGAATAAACCCAAAGAGAATATTGGGAAGAGTGGGTCTGCCTTTGCCTAAGACAAAGAGAGAACTCAGAAAATTTTTAGGTTTCCCTGGCTACTATAAGTTATGGATTGACTCCTACGCTGAAAAGACAAAGATTCTGTACCTCAAGTTATTGGAAAAGGAACCTGATCTTTTGCAACATCCCACAGAAGAAATTCAGGATATGAAAGAGCTAAAGAATGCCCTCATTATAACCCCAGTACTGGCCGTCCCATCTTTAAAGAAATCATTCCACCTGTTTGTAACAGTAGATCAGGACGTGGCCGTTGGGCTGCTCATCAAACCTGGGGAGGCAAAGGGCAACCTGTTGCTTTTGTCTCCAAGTTTCTTGATCCTGTCTCTTGGGGATGGCTTGAATGTGTGCAAGTAGTAGCTGCCACAGCCCTGCTGGTAGAGGAGAGTTGAAAGCTAACCTTTGGTGGGGTCTTAATAGTAAGCACCCCACACCAGGTCAGGAATATATTAAATCAAAAAGCTGGGAGATGGTTAATGAATTCTTGGCTTCTAAAATATGAAGCCCTGTTGCTAGAAAAGGATGATTTGGTCATAACAACAAATACTTGCCTAAATCCAGCCAGTTTCCTATGGAAAGGAGAGGAGAACAAAGAGACATCAGACCATAACTGCTTAGAGATCACAGAATACCAAACCAAAGGTAGAGCAGACCTTAGGGAAGCTCCACTACATGATGAGATAAGGCTGTTTGGAGATGGGTCATCTCAAGTGATAGATGGCAAGAGTCGTAATGGTTATGCTGTCATTGATGGACATAAACACTCCTTATGTGAGAAAGGTAGATTACTTAATGGCTTGTCAGCCTAAGCCTGTGAATTATATGCTATTAATCAGGCCCTAAAGCTCCTTGAAGGCCAAGAAGGCACTATATATACTCATTCTAAATATGCCTGTGGGGTGGTACACACTTTTGGAAAAAGCTGGATGGAGTGGGACCTAATATATAGTATGGAAAAAGAATTTATACAAGGGGAACTACTCAAACAGGTTTTAGAAAGCCTCCTGCTTCCAGCAGAGGTAGTCATAGTTCGTATAAATGGTCATCAGAAAGGCAACACTATAGAGGCTGTGGGACACAAGCTTGCAGATGAAACTGCTAAGTGAGACTTCCTGGAGGAAGAAATTAGAAGATTTATCCTGATCCCAGACATCTCTAAGGTAGTATTAAGGCCCCAGTTTACCAGAGAGCAGAAGGAAGAATTAGACAGAAGAGGGATAACTCAAACTGAAGATGGGAAATAGGTACTTCCTGATGGGAGAGAAATGATAAGTAAATCCCAGAAGAGAAAACTAATGTCTATATTACAAAAGGGAATCACTGGGGACCCCAGGCTCTGTGCGATGCAATACTTAGGAATTACGGTTGTATAGAGATTTATACTCTCACTAAACAAGCATGTGGAAGTTGTGTAACTTGTCAATGGATAAATAAAAGTGACTAGAAAACACAGGCCTTGTGTGAAAGGACTAGCATAGAGATTAATTGAAACAGCTATTAATAAACAAATGCCCATGACTTACCAGCAAAATAACATGCTACTATTAGAAACCAAATTAAACCCACTCTCCTATGAGGAAGAAAGTAAATGACTTCTAGAGCGATTTGAGGACCAAAAGGGTTTATATGAAAATGAGACCAAAGGAAGTACATAGAAAACAGGAGGGGATTTGTGAGAAAATATTTCAAATGGTCCATTTGCAAGGCCTCCTAGATCTAAGCACTGGCAGCCAGCCTGTGGATGTAACAAACTGGGGAAGGGTACCAGGATATAACCTTATAAGGGGGATAATGAAACTTAGGTGATGTCTGGGAAGATTATAACCCCATATTACTTGACCAGTGAGGTACTTGGGGAGGGACTTGTATGCTAGGACAGAAATTATCTGTTATAGCTGCCCTGTGTGTGCCTGTCTACCAGACATGTGAACTTGTAAGACTGCTATTAAAAGTCTCACTTTCACTATTCTCTGTGCCTCTGAGTCCATTCTTTCGGTTTGGATGGGTGAGCACATTTCTCACATTCCAGGCCAGTCCACAAACCAATCTGCACACACTCCCCCATTTTGAACTCATAAAAGCTCCAGATTCAGCCATGTTTTGTGCTATCCCCTTTTGGGCCCCCTCTCACACAGAGGGCTACCTACTTTGGGTCTCCATTCGTCAAAAGCTTTTTTGTTGGTCAATAAAAATCTTCCCTGTCTTGCTTACATTCTGGTGTCCGCATAACCTAATTCTTCTTGGTTTTTGGACAAGACCCTGGAACCTGGTGAACAGCAGGTGCAAAAAGAGCTGTAATATGGTAACTCTCCCTCCTGCTGGCTAAGCAATGGGTGAAAGACCAAATGATCTATGACACACCCCTTTTTGCCAACCTGAAGGTGGTGGGAATGAACGAGCGGTAACATGAAGGAGCCTTTACACACCCCACTGTTCTCCGTACCGTGGGCAGTAAAAACAGGAGGGAGCTGTAACATTTCTTGGGGGTTCAAACCTCAGGACTACTTGGGTGAGAGACGTAATTTCTCTTGGGTCTCCACGGTCACTGTCATCTCTGAGTTTTGGGGTGCCACTGTGGTCCCTTTGTCTAGATGCTTGCACCCAAAGTGAAAACCACTTGCTGCACACCTGGCTCAGCTGCAGACTGAGTATGGAGTCCATGTTCATGCTTGGGATCTGGTCTGGTAGTGTGAGCTGAGCTCATTCTGCCATGCCGAGCAAGTCACACAGCCCAGCAGCAAGCCCATAAAAGCCAAAGAAAAGCAACATCCAGTATCTCCTGATATGAGTAGATACCTTCAATAACTGGGTAGAAGCATTTTCATGTTGGACGAAGAAAACCTCTGAGGTGATAAAATACTAATTAATGAGATGATTCCTTGCTTTGGACTTCCTAAATACCTCCAGAGTGATAATGGCTCCTTGTTCAAGATGGCAGTCACCCAGGGGGTCTCAAGGTCTCTAGGCATACAATACCATGTTCTTTGTTTGGAGACCACAATCCTCGGGAAAGGTAGAAAAGACAAATGATATTATCAAAAGGCATCTCAGAAAACAGTCTCAAGAGACTTCTTTCTCCTGGATTACTCTTCTCCCCATAACCCTACTACGTGTTAGAAACACCCTTTTGAACCTGGGTTTAGGTCCCTTTGAAATTATATGTGCATGGCCTTTTCTCATCAATGATTTCTTGCTAGACCAATAAACTTCTGATATGATTAAACATGTAACTACTTTGCCCATTTCCAACACAAACTGAAGCAACTGTGGAGGCTCAACCCCGTGAACTAGGTCACCACTACCTCTATTCAACCCAGGAGACTTAGTGCAGCTAATGCCTCTTCCTTCTCTTTCTCCCTCTTTAAGTCTGGGGTGGGAGGGACCTTACGCTGAACTTCTTTTTTTTTTTTTTTTTTTTTTTTGGTTTGTTTGTTTGAGACAGTCTCACTGAGTCACCCAGGCTGGAGTACAGTGGCATGATCTTGGCTTCTATAACCTCTGTCTCCCAGATTCAAATGATTCTTGTGCCTCAGCCTCCTGAGTAGCAGCAATTACAGGTATCCACCACCACACCCAGCTAATTTTTGTATTTTCAGCAGAGACAGAGTTTCACCCTATTAGCCAGGCTGGTCTCAAACTCCTGAGTGGTCCACCTGCCTCGGCCTTCCAGTGTTGGAATTAGAGTCGTTGGCCAAGGCACATGCCTTTCTACCCCTTTGGCAGTGAAGGTCACAGGAATAGACTCTTGGTTTCATTATACTCTAGCAAAGTCCTGGGGAACTGACAGAATTACCTCAGAAGAGCACCCAAAGCTCTTCTGAAGAAATAGGAGACCTCAGGCTAAAGATCACAAACGGTAAGTGTTAATAATGAACTTTCCATGGATATCCTCTTTATTCCTGCTTATGCTTGCTATTCTCACCTTCATTTCATTCCTCACCATAAGGTATGTTTGTCAAGGACCCCTTAATCCTGAACTCCCACAGGGATTTTTTTACTCACCTAAACAGTAATCTCTCTTCTAGTTTAACTGGTCCCATACAAGATTTAGTTTCTTTCACCAGGTGAAATAGCTCTGGCCACAATATGGTTTTCAGAACGATTAGCCTATTTACTTCTTATTTCTCTTTCTTTGGCACTAGATTTTTCCCTTTTAGCTCCTCTTTGTGTAATATACATATTTGGTGCATGAATATTTAAGCTCTGTGAGGGTTAATATTGTTAACATGATTGGATTGAAGGATGCCAAGTATTGTTCCTGGGGTTGTATCTGTGAGGGTGTTGCCAAAGGAGATTAACATTTGAGTCAGTGGATTGAGAAAGGCAGACCCACCCTCAATCGGGGTGAGCACAATGTAATCAGCTGCTAGTGTGGCCATAATAAAAACAGGCAGAGTAATGTGAAGAGACTAGACTGAGTTAGATTTCTGGCTTTCATCTTTCTCCTGTGCTGGATGCTTCCTGCCCTCAAACATCAGACTCCAAGTTCTTCAGGTTTAGGACTTCGACAGGCTTCCTTGCTCCTCAGCTTGTAGATGGTCTATTGTGGGACCTCATCTTGTGATCCTGTGAGTCAATACTCTTTAATCAACTCCACTATAGGTATATATATCCTATTAGTTCCCTCTATGGAATCCTGACTAATACAACCTCCTTGAAAAATTTCATTTTTCTCACCTAGAGGTTAACAAACTCCAAATGGTCATGCAAATGGAGCCTCTGACGATGGCTCCCTTTTACCAGGGACCCTTAGATCGACCTCTGAGAGAGATCTGACTGCCATTTTCCCACAATAACACATCCTGTCAACAGGAAGCAGTAAAAGGAGTCACTTATCTTAAAGACAGTTAGATGAACCTACTCAGAAGTGGTGGAGCATGCCCAAAGCCAAGCAAAGCCTGGGCAGAGGTGCTGCTGGCCATGGAGATTTCCAGCTGGTGCAGTGTTACTAAAAGGGTCCTGTGTTATTGCTATGGAAAATAGTATGGAGGTTCCACAAAAAATTAATAGAACTACCTTATGATCCAGCAATCTCACTTCTGGGTATACATTCAAGGGAAATAAAATTGATAAATAAAAGAGCGATCTACACTCCCAAGTTCATTACAACATTATTCACAATAGTCAAGATATGGAAACAATCTGGAAGTCTATCAATAGATGAATACATAAAAATATTGTGGTATATACATACCATGGATTTCTATCCAGCCTTAAAGAAAATCCTGCCATTTGCAATGACATGGATAGACCTAGAAATCATTTTGTTTAATTAACTGGGCCAGTAACAGAAAGACAAGCACTGTAATATCTCAATTATATGTAGAATCAAAAATAGTCAAACTCACAGCACATAATGGAGTGGTTGTTGCCAAAGGATGGGCACAAGGATGCAGGGGTGGGGAGGTGGGGTAGTAATGATTAAGGGATACGAAGTTTCAGTTATGCAATATAAATAAGTTCTGGAGATCTACTACCCAGCATAGTGCTTATAGCTAACAATACTCTATTGTATACTTAATATTTGCTAATACATCAGTTCTTGTGTTAAGTGCTCTTAGCAAAGCAAAACAACAACAAAAACAGTAATAGTAATAACAAGGACTAAGAAAAACTTCAGCATGTGATGAATATGTTTAGGGCCTTGATGGTGATGATGTTTTCACCAATGTATGTATATCCCAAACTCACGGTGATTTACACATCAAATATTTACATTGTTTTATAGTTTAATGTACCTCAATTGAGTGGTTAAAAGCAATTAATTAACCAATCAATAAAGACATTATTATTCTTTATTTATTCATTATTAATCTTTTCCTTGTTGATCTTTTTCACCCTCGTAAAAATTTATATACACAATTTCAACAAATAAAGCTATTATTATTAGTAAATTTATCAAGTTTATGTACTGAAGAAATTACATAAATAGAAATATTATAAACAATCAGAACTTAGTATTAGGTGGTTTTCTAAGGTCTTTGCATCTGTTGACATGTTTACTTATCACAACAAATTGACGAATATATACAATATAAAGATGAGAAATCTGAAGAACAGTTGGCAGTGTAAATTTATATAGCCACTATAGAAAATAATATGGAAATTCCTCAAAATATTAAAAAATAGAACTATCTTATGATCCAGCAATCCCTTTTCTTGGTATATGTTCAAAGGAAATAATATCGGTATATCGAAGAGATATCCACATTCCCATGTTCACTGCAACATTATTCACGATGTTGAAACAATAGTTCCCCAATAAAATTTTTCCAAACTGGACATCTGTTTAAGTGTATATTAACACCCCAATCGTTCTTTGAAGATAGTTTTATGTCCATTTAACTAGGTTCTAATCAATAAAATGTAAGTATGAGTAATGTGCTCAACTTCTGAGTCACTTACTTAAAGAAAATTGTTTACTGATCCTTAATTGTATGTAACATCACTATAGGTTGAATGCAGGCTTAATCAAATCCAGTTTATGTAGAATAGTACAATATATATGTGGATGAAAAAACAAGAAGATCCTGGTATTGTGGAAAAGTCCTTCCATATAGGCTGCTTAATACTGCTCAATTCTATAATTTTATGTTACTGAGAAATATATATCTTTCTTAGTTGGGTACTGCAATTTTTCTATGTTTTCTACAATATTCTATCATTTTCCCTAAATTATATATTGCTCTAGTTTACCCAGCTAGTATGTAACAACAGTAGGAATAAAAAATCAAAACAAGGAAGTCTGAAAAACCTAAGCGCTTAATCACCACACGCTGTTATCTAAAGTGGTAATAAGCAAATGATAATGCTTCTCATACATCTATCACATTCAGCTCTTTCCAATTCTACTCTGTATGCATGTACTGGTGTCTAAACACATCTTGAAATTAACTTCTAAGCAAAATTTGATGTCAGAATCATAGGAGATTGAAAAAAATCACATTTCTTGTAATTTTAGGAATTTCTAAAACACTTCATTTGTGAGTATGTCAGTTTTACTTCTAATCAGCATTTCTGATTATGCAACATTTCTGATTATTCTGGATAGAGTAGAGATTTATGGTTTTCTCCCAATGATAAAGTTATATATCTAAGTCAATTTACATTCTACATATACAGAAACTTAGCAGATACAAGAAGTGATTACCTTTAGATTGGCATTATTGCTAAAGATTGACAATATGAAAAATGATTTCTTGAACAAATAATGAGAAAAATCCCCTTGGAAGAAACGAAACTACATAACAAGTGAGTTTGTGAAGTATGCCAGAGTCATATAAAAACCTGAAGTAATGTTTTTATACTTTTAAGTTCATCTTTTTTATTTTATAAGCTTCTAAAGATCACTGAAGTTACAATTTTTACCCTGAATACTATTAACATTGACGAAGAAAAAAACATGTCATGATTGAAATCAGCATTATATCCGTTGGTCCTTTGGGGACAATAAAAATAATATTTCTTCACTTTTTTCTCTAAGAAAATGTTTAGATATAATTATTACATTTAATCTATGTTTCTTCTGTTTAGACAATGAGTTAGGTCATGGGTCAGTAAATATTTTTAACTATTCCAATTATTAATATTCTAGGCTTTGCATACCATAGGGTCTCTTCTGCAACTACCGGATTCTGCCAATGTAGTGTGAAAACATCCATAAGACAATACATAAATGAGTGGGCAGGCATGTGTTTACTAAAATTTTATTGATAAAGTCAGCAATCTATAAGTCATAGTTTGCTGA
>NW_012103787.1:1246460-1249925 GCF_000951045.1 Mandrillus leucophaeus
TAAAAATTTATATACACAATTTCAACAAATAAAGCTATTATTATTAGTAAATTTATCAAGTTTATGTACTGAAGAAATTACATAAATAGAAATATTATAAACAATCAGAACTTAGTATTAGGTGGTTTTCTAAGGTCTTTGCATCTGTTGACATGTTTACTTATCACAACAAATTGACGAATATATACAATATAAAGATGAGAAATCTGAAGAACAGTTGGCAGTGTAAATTTATATAGCCACTATAGAAAATAATATGGAAATTCCTCAAAATATTAAAAAATAGAACTATCTTATGATCCAGCAATCCCTTTTCTTGGTATATGTTCAAAGGAAATAATATCGGTATATCGAAGAGATATCCACATTCCCATGTTCACTGCAACATTATTCACGATGTTGAAACAATAGTTCCCCAATAAAATTTTTCCAAACTGGACATCTGTTTAAGTGTATATTAAAACCCCAATCGTTCTTTGAAGATAGTTTTATGTCCATTTAACTAGGTTCTAATCAATAAAATGTAAGTATGAGTAATGTGCTCAACTTCTGAGTCACTTACTTAAAGAAAATTGTTTACTGATCCTTAATTGTATGTAACATCACTATAGGTTGAATGCAGGCTTAATCAAATCCAGTTTATGTAGAATAGTACAATATATATGTGGATGAAAAAACAAGAAGATCCTGGTATTGTGGAAAAGTCCTTCCATATAGGCTGCTTAATACTGCTCAATTCTATAATTTTATGTTACTGAGAAATATATATCTTTCTTAGTTGGGTACTGCAATTTTTCTATGTTTTCTACAATATTCTATCATTTTCCCTAAATTATATATTGCTCTAGTTTACCCAGCTAGTATGTAACAACAGTAGGAATAAAAAATCAAAACAAGGAAGTCTGAAAAACCTAAGCGCTTAATCACCACACGCTGTTATCTAAAGTGGTAATAAGCAAATGATAATGCTTCTCATACATCTATCACATTCAGCTCTTTCCAATTCTACTCTGTATGCATGTACTGGTGTCTAAACACATCTTGAAATTAACTTCTAAGCAAAATTTGATGTCAGAATCATAGGAGATTGAAAAAAATCACATTTCTTGTAATTTTAGGAATTTCTAAAACACTTCATTTGTGAGTATGTCAGTTTTACTTCTAATCAGCATTTCTGATTATGCAACATTTCTGATTATTCTGGATAGAGTAGAGATTTATGGTTTTCTCCCAATGATAAAGTTATATATCTAAGTCAATTTACATTCTACATATACAGAAACTTAGCAGATACAAGAAGTGATTACCTTTAGATTGGCATTATTGCTAAAGATTGACAATATGAAAAATGATTTCTTGAACAAATAATGAGAAAAATCCCCTTGGAAGAAACGAAACTACATAACAAGTGAGTTTGTGAAGTATGCCAGAGTCATATAAAAACCTGAAGTAATGTTTTTATACTTTTAAGTTCATCTTTTTTATTTTATAAGCTTCTAAAGATCACTGAAGTTACAATTTTTACCCTGAATACTATTAACATTGACGAAGAAAAAAACATGTCATGATTGAAATCAGCATTATATCCGTTGGTCTTTTGGGGACAATAAAAATAATATTTCTTCACTTTTTTCTCTAAGAAAATGTTTAGATATAATTATTACATTTAATCTATGTTTCTTCTGTTTAGACAATGAGTTAGGTCATGGGTCAGTAAATATTTTTAACTATTCCAATTATTAATATTCTAGGCTTTGCATACCATAGGGTCTCTTCTGCAACTACCGGATTCTGCCAATGTAGTGTGAAAACATCCATAAGACAATACATAAATGAGTGGGCAGGCATGTGTTTACTAAAATTTTATTGATAAAGTCAGCAATCTATAAGTCATAGTTTGCTGACCCTCGGTTTAGATCAGTGTAGTTCAATAGAATTTTCTACATTAATGGAAATATTCTGTGTGTGTTGTATAACATGAAGGACACTGTCCACATTTGGCCACTGAACACTTGAAGTGCGTCTAACGTGGCTGAGAAACTTAATTTTTAATTTTATCTTAATCAATCACTTTAAAAAGAAATTTAAACACGTTTTTAATGACTACTCAACTAAACAGCATGTTTATACTTGCATATTAGACATTAATAAGCAATACATCAGTTTTCCTTAGAATTATTTCCATTTTTATTTAAATAGAAGTTTATAGTCTTTAATTAGATCTATATATTGCAAATGTGGCACAATCATCTATGAACATTTAAAAATAGTCACTATTTATTAAATGTAAGTCACTGTTTTTCTTTTTATAAAATTTGAGACCAAGGAGTTTTTATGGACTAAAATAATATCTTTGTGGCCTCGGGATGATTATAAAAACATTACATTTAATTGTGTTGTATTTAATATGAGATCACTTCAATAACAAAAGTCCAAGTGAAATTAACGTAAGCAATAACGAAATTCTGGAATACAGAAAGTTTCATTTTGATTAATATATGTCTTCACCTTCTTTTTGAAGTTGCAGTTTCTGTACTTTCAAGTTGCCCTTCTTGGCATTAGCTTTCTATCTTTCTAGATAACCTTTCTCATGGTCAAAGAGAACTACTGCAATACCAGGCATCATATGTAAACCTAAAAATATCTTTGCGTTATTGTAGTCACTGCCAAGGAGAACTGAACTACTATGATTGAGCTAGAACAATGGTAATTCCGCCCTTAAGTTGGAGCTGCGTTCCACATTTCCTGAAGTCAATGGTGGCTAGATATGTAAACAAAATTTGGATTTTGTTAACAAGAAAGAAGTGGCAAAAATGTGTCGATGATCGAACAAATTGATTTTTGACAACTACCTATTTAGAAAGCTAAAAGACTTTGAAAACAAAAAGATAGAAATACTGCACTATATAAAAAAATTCAGTGTAGGAAAAGGTTGGGAAATAAGTAATGTCAGAAAAAAATAGATTACTTATTTTGATATAATTAGTGACTAACGTTAATTCATTTGATGTAATATAAGTTGACTTTAATAAATCACTAGATGTCATGTTTCAAAAATCTTAGCAAGCTATTAATTGAAATTGATTTGGATATGAGCACTGTCACATGGAATGAAACAGACTAATAGACCACAAACAAAAAGTAATGATAGGTGGCAATGCGTTGAGGAAAAGCATGTAGTGTTTTCACTTTGGAAAAATTAACATCTTTAGGAATAACATAAAAATTTAATTTTTTATAAATATGATTAACAATAGAGTTTTTCCAAAGACATTGTAAGCGCAAGTAAATTATTTCAAATAAGTTTATATTGTTTTCATTGCTCACATCTTTGAATATTAAGCTTGTGGTAGAAAAGAAGTTAATAGACCATTGCGCATAGGAATCTTCCTTTCTTCCTTCTTTCCTTCCTTCCTTCCTTCCTTCCTTCCTTCCTTCCTTCCTTCCTTCCTTCCTTCCTTTCTT
>NW_012103787.1:1251373-1257421 GCF_000951045.1 Mandrillus leucophaeus
TTTACATCACAGAAAAAAATGTCTATTTTCTTCAATTCACCATTATTTCAGGGTTTTTGTTATGTACAAGAAAAAACAATTTAAATTATACACGTATTTAGAAAGAAGTGTCTGTTTCAAACACATATAGACAATTTGCACACATGCACACACCATTTATACAAACACACACCCAAAGTCTGATGAATTTCTAATTAAAATATTAAAAATACATTGAAATATGTAGCTAATGACTTTTATCCTTATTATCACTTCACAATATAAACCTAGGTGGTTACTCAGCCATCATATTTGATTTACATGACTGAAGAAGAAGGTAAGAGAGAAGAGTAAAGGGAGCCCATTCTGACTGATTCACCTCCCTCTAGCCTTCCCAATGTCTTAAAAATGTTTTGCTTGCAATTAGTAAAATCATAACTTTGTCTCATAGGCATGTGTAAAGGAGGTTGGCCATGCAGGCTTTCACTCTAGGGCGTATTTTCTAAAAGAAAATGAGCACTCTCTCTCTCTGTAAGAAAAGATGATGGATGTTTTGTTTGGCAGCTGATGGTCTGTGAAACCATAGATAACATTGACTGAAATGACAAGTAAGTATCACTAAGGTAAAATTCATATTAAAGAATGAATTTTCCTAAACTATAGATCTGATTATGTATATTAGACAAACAGCTATTTTTTCCATTATTTTCTTATGCGTAAAGGGTCGGATTCTGAATCAGTATTACCAAATTCTTTGTAACATCAATTGTATTAGCGAGTGAAAGCACAGTTATCTCAAATTAAACGTCAATCTATCTACATTGGAAATCCTCTTTTAATATTAGGCTGGTGAAAAGCTACGTCATCTGTCACACAAATGCCACGATCACAAAGACAAAGACCATCACTATTTACAATCTCAAAACGCTCTATATATGTCTTTTCCATGGCCAATTTGATGTGATAGCACATCATATACCTATGAAATTTCCTCTTCCTCTAGTCATGTCCCTTTTTTAGTAATCTAAATGATGAATGAGGAAGCACATACCATATTAAGGGATCTGACGAATGTATGAATCCCTCAAAGCCATGTAAATCAGGTCCTATCAACAATAAACTTGACTCCTCAGAGGGACTTTTATATGAATTTTGTAAGCTTAAGTTTTTTAGTCTTCTGAAATTTGAGGCTGTCATCTGATACAGTATCATTATTCTTCTACCCAGTTTGACAAAGAACAAGAGTTGTAGGAAATACTATTTGGAAATTTGGAATATTTTACCTCATTCATTTTTCTAAGTGTCCCATATCATCTTTTGATATTACTGATTTGGCATATCTGGAACTGTGAATACTCCAAACCAATCTCTGGAACCAAATTTTGGAATTTACTGCTTATACACACAGACACACACACACACACACACACACTCTCACTCACTCAGACATGCATCCCACCTTTACAGAAACAGAGTTTAAGCAATAACTAATAAAATATTTTGAAACAATTCTACTTGCTTTTCCTTTACAACTTGATTAAAAATCATATACTGAACACCTGCTATCTGCATATACATGTGGTAAGTATTGAATAATAATTTTAAAAATAAAACAAAGCTTTATTGATCATTTCTGTTTTTGTTTTGACTTTTGTGTTTTATGTTTCTTTTTCTTTTTGCTTTTTTTGCTTTATTATAAAATGACTTATTTATTCGCGAGATTAACATAGACACAAAACAAACTGCATTTTTATGAACAAAACTAATGTATCTTACATTCAAAAGTTCAGGTGGAACAGATGTCATGAAAACTTACTGGAAATACATAAAAATAAGAGACACGGTTGCTAGAGTTTATTCTGAAAAATACATTTATGAAGCAGTTATAATGAATTAATAGTTTTTTGATATTTTTCTCAAATATGTGAATTGCTTGAAGTTAGGCTTTCAGAAAAAAAATGGTATTGGGTAAACAGGAAGAAAAAATAGAAGACTTTCAGAGATAAGTAAATGAGCACATATAAGAAGTTATAACTAAGTATGTGCAACTGAAAGTTGACAGTAGCATATATAATCAGAGATAGCTGTGACTATAAGGAGGTGAACAGACAATAAAAGTGAAAACACAATCTAGGTGTGGTTAAAGGGAATTGCATATGCTAATTAAAGAAAAATTTTAAAAAATTAATAACAATAAAATCACTATAACATTTAATTACGATTATTTTTCTGGGTGTAAATTGGAAATATATAATATTCCATACACTCACACAGAGAGATGTTTCCTTCACTCAACAAATTTATGAGGCAGAGATTATTGCTATCCTGAATCCAGTGTTTATGCCGTTAATTTAAAAATAGACTTGACTAGGGGTATAACCAGATCAAGATTCAACCATAGTGAAGAGAATATCTAACAGATTGATGCCCACTGAGACCCAACACTTAGCTAACTGTATTATACCACTCATGCAATTCAGGATTGTGTAAGGAACACGGGAAAAACTCTTGCTGTTTTAAATGGAAAATGTTTTATTTCAGGAGATTAGAAGCTAACATAATTGATGGAAAGATAGTCAAGGTCAAGGAAACAACTGGTAGAAAGTGATTATTTATAGAGAAAGCCACATGACATCTGCAGACTATCTCCACAGACTCAATGGGTGCAGTTTCAGTCACCCGTAGCTTCTGGCAGCTCCAAAGCAGTTGATTCCAAAGAACTTAGAGTATCTATATATCTACCTAAAACTGTGCTTTGGAAAATAATTGATTATGCTCTCTCTTACCTTGCAAATTTTCTCTTGTCAGCGGAATCCAGTGCAGTGTGGTTTGGGAAAGGTGATCCCGAGAAATGTCGTTTATTGTAAAGATCTTCAACGCTGAGAAGAGTGTATCAAGTGGTGACTGTGATACTAAGTTGTACAACAGATAATTCAAGATAACTGCTGTTGCAAGGAATGGAAGAAGTGAATGCATTAAAAAGTTTGACTGTTGTGTCATATTTTGTGGTTCCATATGTTGTAGGCCAACTACATCACTATATTACAGAAGTAATCATCACATTTATACTTTCCAAAATACACAAGAAATGGCCTAAGAACAACTTGATTTTCTTTAATGTACTATTTTAGTACAATGGAGAAAATTTATAAAAATACTTTCAAATATAAAGCAGAGACTTGGATTCTGCAATTCAACTTACTGGTATTATTACTTTGACAGTAGGAGCCCCTTAAAGACATTGAATATAATACAATCAACAGGGAACAAATTACCAAAACAATTTAAATTGTAAATAAAACATTTTGATGTATGCATAGGAAGGAATACATTACTTAGTGATAGCTAATGGGCAAGCTCTGGAAGTGAAAATAAAGGTAATGAAATAAAGGCAAAACAATATTTAATTAAATAATTAAAACAAAAACCTTTACATAATGTCTAACAAATCCCAATTCTGTGTCAAGTATTTGTAATAGTCTTTACTCCCCGTGAACGTAAATAGGTTGCCCATCTCTTTCTTGCACACCCCACTCCATTTCTCTGCTCAATTCACTGACTAGTCCCTACCTATAAAGAATCATCTTCTTATAAAACAACAAAATGTATTAATAAGGCATAGAATTGTGGTAAGAGTTGATGATGTAACATTGCAAGGACAAATATGGTACCAGTTTCTGTCTTGGCACCACTTTTAACTACTTGCCATGAGTTTTCATGTATTACACTCAGTATCATTTTTTTTTTAATAGAGAGACTAGATGAAATTTAATAAAACTACTCATTTTGTTTTTGTAGCTTATTATACTGATATAATTTCAAATGTAGAGAAGTTTCAAGAATATTTCAAAAAATTTGTAAGTGCACCTTATCCAGATTTGCATTATTTTAAAAGCAAGTTGTCTCATTTGCTTTATTTTCCAGAAGACAGATGATAGATAAACAGACAGGTAAGTCAATAATTTGGAGACATATTACATGTTTACTCCTAAATAGTTTATGGTGGATTTGCTAATAATCATATTGATACAGTATAATAATCATATTGATATAATATCATCTAATCTACAGCCCACATTAAAATAGAACCAAATGTCTCAATAATCTCCTTTATAGTTATTTTTTAATGTGATAATCTAATTCAGAAGTAAACATTGCGTTGTCATTTTATTCTCCAACAATCTATAAACATTTCTCAACTTTGCTTTGACTTTTTGAACCTGATGTATTTGAAGAGTGCAAACTATTATTTTGTTGCATGCCCACAAATTTGAGTTTGCTTTTGTTTCCTACTGATTAGATTCATGTTAGATATTTTTTGTAACAAAGAACGCAATTGTGATTTTGTGCTCTTCTAGCTGCACTTTATCAGGAAGTACACTATACAGGTTTGTCCCAGTTTTGGTGATCACATGGTTAAAGTGGTGCCTATCAGTTATCTGCACCATAAATGTGTACTTGTCGTTTTATAATGGACAATCTCCAGAAGATATCTGAGTTCAAATTATCTTTTACTCATCAAAGTTACACAAGTAGTTTCAACCTCTATTGATATTTTCTATCTTCCACACATATATTTAATATTATCAGTCTTTCCTTATTTACTTATTTATATTTTTATCTATATATACACATTTAGGGATTTTAATTTCATCCAGAGTTTATAATCCATTATTCATTTTGACAACTAAATTGTTCCTGATATGGCCAGTGAGAATCTCTTGAAGTTGTCTCTTGTGTCCTTTTAATGTTTGCCTTATGCCTGAGACTGTACATTCTTTCTGGTGTTACAAGAAATTCCCAGTTTGTCTTGAATTTTTTCATACCTCAGTCCTTGTATCAGCCTTCTCTTCAAGGTGCTCTGCTGTGACATTTCTTCTTTACCTTCACAGTGCAAAGATTATTTTTACATATAATTTGATTATATATATATACACACACACACACATCTAAATACATATATGTTTGTGTGTATTTATAATATATATTCTATATACAGTAATATAAGTTGATATATCAAATTCCAATTAAATAGCACAGTGTATATTCTAGCACTCTCTCTTTTATAATTTTATTATCTACTATAAAGAAAATTAACTCTGATTATTCATTATAGATTTATGTATTAGCTCAAGCTTAGAATACAACAAAGTCATTTCACAGTTGTTTACTAATTAGAGTTCAATAGTTATTTGAATTACTTCTTTTGAGTAAAATTTTCATTTAGTAAATTGTAAAATCTCACTCATGAGTTAATACATTTTGAAAAAATTAATAGGTCTATGCAATCTAAATCTATGTATACATTTATCTATAAAAGTAGGGAACATTTTAATACCTCTAATGCTACATCTTATTTCCTTTCCTGTAGAGAGGCAAAAGCAGGACTCTATTCTGATTTCTTTGCAACATGGATTAGCTTTGCTTGTTGTATAACCTTATTTCAATAATCATTCCTTACATATTCTTTTGTCTCTGGCATATTTTCCTCAATGTAATATCCATGAGATTTATCCATGTGGTTACATGTATCATTAGTTATTTTTTGAAAGATGAATAGTATTTTCTTTTATAATACACAATCATTTCTTTATTCATTTTCATGTTAAAGGGCATTTGATTTGGTGCCAAGTTTTGACTGTTACAAATATGGCTGATATAATAATAGCTGTAACAGTCAATAGCTACATATGTATATATGTATACACAAATGTATACACACATATTTATATTCATAGACAAATCTCATGTACTTTCTTTGTCATTTCTCCTCATTATATACCTAAAAACAAAATTATTGTGTCCACAGAATATATTTTACATTGTAAGGAACTAATCAACCTGCTTCAATGTTGTACTGTTTTATTAATACATACTCAGCCGTAATATATTTGTGTTTCAGTTATTTTACATTCTTACCATCACATGGTACAATTTTAATTCTGGATATTCAAGTTTGTGGTAGTAATGCACTTTAAATTGATCATCTCCTTTATTGCTAATGCTGTTGAATACATTTTTCATGTAAAATGCTTTCTAAAACATTTTTCAGTCTTTTTTTTTTTTTTT
>NW_012103787.1:1257471-1279473 GCF_000951045.1 Mandrillus leucophaeus
ACACACACACACATCTAAATACATATATGTTTGTGTGTATTTATAATATATATTCTATATACAGTAATATAAGTTGATATATCAAATTCCAATTAAATAGCACAGTGTATATTCTAGCACTCTCTCTTTTATAATTTTATTATCTACTATAAAGAAAATTAACTCTGATTATTCATTATAGATTTATGTATTAGCTCAAGCTTAGAATACAACAAAGTCATTTCACAGTTGTTTACTAATTAGAGTTCAATAGTTATTTGAATTACTTCTTTTGAGTAAAATTTTCATTTAGTAAATTGTAAAATCTCACTCATGAGTTAATACATTTTGAAAAAATTAATAGGTCTATGCAATCTAAATCTATGTATACATTTATCTATAAAAGTAGGGAACATTTTAATACCTCTAATGCTACATCTTATTTCCTTTCCTGTAGAGAGGCAAAAGCAGGACTCTATTCTGATTTCTTTGCAACATGGATTAGCTTTGCTTGTTGTATAACCTTATTTCAATAATCATTCCTTACATATTCTTTTGTCTCTGGCATATTTTCCTCAATGTAATATCCATGAGATTTATCCATGTGGTTACATGTATCATTAGTTATTTTTTGAAAGATGAATAGTATTTTCTTTTATAATACACAATCATTTCTTTATTCATTTTCATGTTAAAGGGCATTTGATTTGGTGCCAAGTTTTGACTGTTACAAATATGGCTGATATAATAATAGCTGTAACAGTCAATAGCTACATATGTATATATGTATACACAAATGTATACACACATATTTATATTCATAGACAAATCTCATGTACTTTCTTTGTCATTTCTCCTCATTATATACCTAAAAACAAAATTATTGTGTCCACAGAATATATTTTACATTGTAAGGAACTAATCAACCTGCTTCAATGTTGTACTGTTTTATTAATACATACTCAGCCGTAATATATTTGTGTTTCAGTTATTTTACATTCTTACCATCACATGGTACAATTTTAATTCTGGATATTCAAGTTTGTGGTAGTAATGCACTTTAAATTGATCATCTCCTTTATTGCTAATGCTGTTGAATACATTTTTCATGTAAAATGCTTTCTAAAACATTTTTCAGTCTTTTTTTTTTTTTTTAACAGTTTTTGTTCTTTGCTAGTTGAGTTATAAACGTTTCTTGTTGTTTCTGGGGCAGGTGAAGTGGCTCATGCCTATAATCCTAGCGTTTTGAGAGGCCGAGGCAGGTGGATCACAGAGATCGAGACCATCCTGGACAACATGGTGAAACCCTGTCTCTACTAAAAATACAAAAATTACTTGGGCCTGGTGGTGTGTGCCTGTATTCCCAGCTACTCGGGAGTCTGAGACAGGAGAATCACTTGAACCCAGGAGGTGGAGGTTGCAGTGAGCAGAGATCATGCCACTGCACTCCAGCCTGGCGACAAAGTGAGATTCTGTCTCAAACAAACAAACAAACAAACAAAAAAACTTCTTGTTGTTTCTGAATATAAGTCCTTTGTACATTTTATGTTTGATGATATTTTTCTTCTGATCTGTGAATTTTGTATTTATTTCCTTAATATTACCTATTGAAGAGAAATTGTTGATATCAGAAGTCTAATTTATCTAACTTTTTCATTGTGATCATTGTCTAATATGTTCTATGTGACATTCACAGGCAGTGAAGATATGGCCCATGTTTTTTTTTACTGGATGTCCTATCATCTTTGTTTTTAAGTCTACTCATATCAGATTAATTTTTGTACATGGTTCAAGTTCACTTTTTTATCCATATGGATTTCTAGTTATTTAAACATAATTTGTTGAAAAAAGACCTTTAGATTCAACATGAGTTAGTTTCATAATTACGCTTCCATCTGGTCAGTTTCTACTATTTTTTTTTTTTTTTTACTGAAAATATTAGCACTGATAAGCAGAATACATCTTTGTTTAGCCACTGCAGTCTTCCACGCAGAATTTGTTTCATCCTTTCCTTACTGGAGTACTCCAGACTTTTAGATGAGACTGAGTCTTTGTATTCTTCCAAGTTGGGCTACAACTGGCCCAAATCAGGTAGTTTTAACACATATTGCCATCTTTCTCTTCTGCCACATATATTCTATGGTTATTTGCCCATAAAAGGAAATGCAACTTAACATGTTTCAAATGCACTGAACTCAGAATATGTGTTAGATGAAAGAGGAAGAGAAACTTTCTCTCTGCCATTTGAATCTCAAGACAGGTAGTCATAGACGCCATGTTAGCATCCTGCTGAAATCTTCAGAGCACTTACAACAGGCAGTGGTAAATCTTATCTTGAAGACATTGTTGGGAAAATAATAGATTACCTTGCACCCAAAAATAATGCACCTATGCTCACTTTTTCAATCATTTAAGCTGGATTTAGATGGATTTCTGACTTTTGCAAGTGAAAGCATTGTAAATGATAAAATGTGTCTGTGTATCTTCTCTTCAGGTCCACCATCTACATTTTAGAGAAAAAAAATTATTTATGAAAAGTGAATACATGCACTGATAATTTATGTGTATGTATCATTTAGGGTAAATTAGAATTGCAATAAAACCCATAGGAATGATGAAAGAGGTCCTTTTTAGAAAGAACATTTTATTTTGATAAAAGAAAAATATTCATTTTTTTTGCAAACATTTTTCTAGTGACATAGAAATGTATTTCAGGGAAGACTGAAACAAATCAAAAAAAACATGTCTCTTATCAACTTCTTTATGTGTCCCTTTCCTTTCAGTTATTAAAATTGTATTTCTGAGATTGAATAACTCAGTTTATTTTTATATGAGTGTTTAGGCTTTGTTAAACTCTAAAAATTATGACTACATAAAATAATATAATCTCTTTGCTATTATACTTTAGTTATAAATAAGGACAAGTTTCTAAAACCAGATGACATAATGAAAGAATAAATATAAAACACTTTTTAATAATTCTTATTTTCATTATAATTTAATATTGCTGGTTGAATTTTCTTAGGACAGTATGACCTAGAAATATTGATTCAATTGTGTTGATGAAACAGTGGCAGAATATTACATTAGGTACATTGGAAATCAAATGCATTAACAGAAATTTTATTGAAGTAAAAATTACATTTGAAATGAGTATGACACTAAGTAAATATGTAACGATTTGTCAACTCATGATAAAAGTAATCATGACAGAAAAAGAGACTCAAAATAGTTACTATAAGAGAAATTTTTACATTGATATCATAAGCTATATGTAAGAATAATATTGATAGATGCATGAATAAATACATATGACTGATAATACAATATTAACTTCAAATGTCTATTATGCTGATGAATATTCTCCACAAAAAACTGTGAATTTTGTTTTTTTATATCTTTTTAAGCTAAATTATCCTGCAATGAGATATTGTATTTTTCATGTTCCCTGGAGTAAAATGTATGTTGTTCAAAAACTTAATTGATTTGGAGTTTGTGTAAAATAAAAGAAAACATCATGTAATTTTTAATATTGTAATCTACTTTTTATTAATGATTTTAATATTTAATTCATTTTGTAATTATCAATCTTTTCTATAAAATTGGAAGAACAAAGAAAATCACTTATAAGAGTGTTGTAAATACCATTATCACTCATGTCAATTTCATTAAACACCACAATTGAAAGAATTTACATAAAAGTGTATTATCTGAGATTATATAAAATGTATAAAATATATATTAATATAATATATATGATATATAGTACATTATATTTATATATAACGTAATATAATAATATATAACAAAATAATGTAGTATATATTTATATAACATAACACAATAATATATAACAAAATAATACAGTATATTATAGAGTACAGTATTTTATTATACTATTTTATATAGTATATTACTTTGTCGTATATTATATATAATAACATACATAATCTTGGATAATACAATATTTCTTTTGATGTTAATTATTTGAATTGTAATGCTTAATAAATGTGATATAAGAGTGAAAATGGTACTTAGAGCATTCTTATAAGTGATTTTATTTGCTCTTTCAATTTTATAGAAAGGATTATATGTATATATAAATATCTATGTGTGTATGTGTATATATACATACTTTCTTTAGATGGAATCTCACTTTATTTCCCAGGCTGGAATGCAGTGGCATGACAGCAGCTCAATGAACCCTCCACCTCCTGGATTCAAAAGATTCTCCTGCCCCAGCCTCCCAAGTAGCTACGACTGCAGGCGTTCATTACCACGCTTAGCTAATTTTTGTTTTTTCAGTAGAGATGGGGTTTCACAATGTTGGACAGGCTGTTTTCAAACTCTTGACCTCTAGTAATCTGCCCTCCTCAGCCTCCCAAAGTGCTGAGATTACAGGTGTGAGCCACTGCACCTGGCCAGATCCGAAAATATACATTTTTTCAAAAGTAGAAGTAAATTCCCAGTATTTTTTTTTTTTTTTTCAAAGTTAAAAAGTCTATGTAAGTAGAATTTTTCAAAGGTTGAGCTTTTGGCTTTTTTTGAATTTAAGAGGAATGGATGATTTTATTGCCTCTATTTTCTCATAATAATAATGATACAACCTCACTATTGATAATGTTCTCAGGGTTATTAAAAATTAAAGTCAATACTATATACTAAATTAAATTAATAAACAGCCTAATATATTTGACAATCCAAAATTTTGCTATTTTCCAAAAGTATCAGTAAGTGGCATTTTTCTTTTCTTTTCTGCTCAGATAAATGCTTCACATTTTTTAAGTCATATTAAACTTACACAAAATTGTACGCAGGTAGACCATTAAGACTCATAGAAGTACCTTTAACACAGTGGAGAGCAAATGTTATACGTAGAAATGCTAGAGAGGAAAGAGCAAAGAGAAACTTTCTCAGTTACATTTCTGTTTCAAGAATGCAAAATTGGGGTAGGGAAATATGGTGATAGGGAAAAGATTTATTTGATGTCTTTTGAAGAAAAATGATAACAAATAGAAGAAGAAACTATAGTTCAGGAGAAAGGTAAGGAAAGGAAAAGGGTTATGAGCTTCATGTAGCACTTAAGAGAAATAATCATTTCTTTTGATTTCTTTACATTCCTGAAGAGAGTATTGTGCATAAAACTTTACACTAGTATCTGAGCATCTATTTTTACAGCAAAGACATCTCCCAAGCAATCAGAACCTTGATATTTTATTTAAAAAAGCAATGTATTTTAATGAAAGGCATTTCTTAATATGAGTGAGAAATTTAACATAACTTTTATAACCTTGCTTTAACGCTAGTGACAGAAATTTAGGCATACTTTTGAGGCCTGGCTAAAAAGTGAAAAAAGAATATGGATAATGCAGTAAGTAATAACTGAGTTTAGTCATTAAACAGTATTTGTACTTTCAGAATATTATTCTCAGGAACAAATGTAGATTTGCAAAAACTCAAGTACAGAACTGAAGTGTTATGTCTCAGTCCATTGTGCATTTGAAAGTGAGATCCTCATCAAATAATAATAAAAATCCTAAGACTGACATGTAAACCAATATAAAACAAAGAAGAAAGGAGGAAAAGCTACTAATATCAGTGATCTAAGACTGGATCTCTATTTTAAATGGTATGTCCCTCAAAGAGTCATTGTACATGTGTTTATTATGAGTGAGGAAAGTTAAGATCAGAGTTATGGATTGTACTTTGTACTTACTGTTTTTCTTTTTTGTTTCTAAGGATTGCTCACCAATGAGATAGAAACAGATGCCATAGAAACTTAAAGCAGCAAACATATTGTCAATTACAGAAAATATTATATAATAAAATTTAAGATTTTAACATCTTAACACTCTAAAATGTTATAAGTTTTCAAAAACATTTTGTTATGAGCATCTTCAAACATAAAAGTAGAGAGGACCAAAAATCTGAACCATCATATATAAACCATCAAAATAAACCATTATATATTTATATACATAACCTAGATTTAACAATTATTTACGTTTTTGTACATTGGTATTTTAAGTTTTTTTCTTTTCACTGAAGTATTTTCAAGCAAATCTAAGATATAACATTTTATCTCTAAAAGTTTCACTATAAATCTCTGAAAAACAAAGACATTTTCCTATATAACTACAACGTCATTTCATGTTGAAATATGTTTACGATAATTCTATATCACCTACATAGTAGCTATATTAAAATTTCTGTAATTGCCCCCAAAAAAGTCCTTTTTAAAGTTTCTTTGTTTTGATAGTAATCTAAACAAGGTATATTGACAGTAGTTGCATATCTTAATTTACCCTTTATTTTCATTGTTTAAATTGCTACTTTTGCTCTAGTGTTAGTTTGAGTCCACATGATTATTTTCCTTTTGCTCATTTCCAATTGTGGTATAATTCAGGTACTATAAATCTGACCCTTTTAGAGCATATAATTTAGTGCTTATTAGTATATTCACAAAGATGTGCAACCAACAGCACTATCTAATTCTAGAACATTTTTATTATGCCCCTCAAAAATAAATGCATACCTATTACCATCTCTCCCCAATTTTCTTCTCCTCCTAACATCTGGAAACCACTAATGTACTCTCTGTCTCTATGGATGTGCTTACTCTGGAAATTTCATATACATGGAATTAATATGAGGACTTTTGTGCTGGCATCTTTCATGTAGAGTAATATTTGCAAAGATTATCCATGTAGTAACATATATCAGTACTTCCCATATTTACAGCTGAATAACATTTTTTATATGGATACACAATATTTTCTTTTATCAATTCATCAGTTAGTGGACGTTTGAGTTGTTTCTATTTTTTGCCTGTTAGGAATACTGCTGCTGTGAACATTGGCATTTAAGTTTATGTGTGGACATATATTTTCAATTCCCTTAAGAATATCTGTAAAATTGCTGGGTCATATGGTAACTCTCTGTTTAATGTTTTAAAGAACTCAAAACATGTTTTTCAAACTGGCTGCATCATTTGACATTCTCATTAGCAATATATGATGCTTTCAAATTCTCCTCACCATTGCCAGCAAATTTTATCTTCCCCTTTTTTATAGCCATTTTAATGAATGTAAAGTATATGTCATGCTGACTTTAATTTGAATTTTCCTAATGACTCATGATGTTGTACATCTTTTCATGTATTATTGCCTGCTTGCATATCTTCTTTGGAGAAACGTGTATTTAAATCTATTTTTAAATTAGGGGTTATTATCCTTGCTTTATAGGTAAGAGAACTGAGGCTCAGAATAATTACTGGATTGCCAAATTTTCATAACTGGTGAGTGGAAGCGGTGAAACAGAGATCCCAGTTCAGGTAGGTGGGCTCCAGAGATCATGCACATATTCAATGTACAAAGATGTTGCATGACTTGCTTAGGGTGCAAAGTCTGACATACAGAAAATTGTAGCGATGGGTCTACGTTAAGGATCTGGCTTCAAAGTTCACATACCTCTTGACAGCCTGCCACTCTAGGTTACATAACAATATGTGTTTGGAGATAAATTTTAGTGTGTTATTTGCCTTTCTGTGGTCCAGGAGTAATTTTGTAATTTCTTGATGACTCAGTTTTCTCACCTTTTAAATGAAAATAATCATTCTATGGTCTGAACGTTTGTGTTTCCCCAAAATGTATATGTTGAAATCTTAACCTCTAAAGTGATGGTATTAAGTGACTGGATCTTTGTGGAGGTAATTAGTTCATAAAGGAGGAGCCCTCATGAATGAGAGTAGTTCCCTTATGAAGGAGACCCAAGAAAGCTTGTTCATCCCTTCTGCCACCTACGAACCTGCCAACACCTTCATCTTGGAATTCCCGGCCTCCAGGACTGTGAAAGAAAAATTTATCTTGTTTATAAGCCACCAAGTATAAGGTATTTTGTTTAGCAGACCAAGTGAACTGAGATCACAATCACTAAATCATTATAATTTTAAAGGATTTCATGTGTTACTGTAGTAAAGACTTAGTATACCATCTGTTATATAGAAAATATTTAGTAAATGTTGGCTGTTAACTATTTTTAAGGTTTAATTAATATTTCAACATTTGTGTGTATTAAATCATAGTAATTTTTATTAAAACATGATATATCTCTCTGTAATGGAAAATGTCATTGGAACTAGAGATTCGAGGCTTGCTCTGGGCTCTAAGACGAGTATATGAAAGAGGCTTTTTTTTTTTTTTTTTTGTCTAAGAAAATGTGCACCTCTAAAAGACTATGTTTCTGGAGGAAGGTAAAACCGACAGTCCCCCCAAGGTTCTAGATTGGTAGAATTCAAATGCAAGGAGGGATCTGAGTGAGTTAAAGAGGTAAGAGTGGCATGCTCAAAACAAGGAGGAGAAAGGAAAAGTAAGACCGGAGAAATTGCCTTATCAAGGGTGGGTAATCCTAGCTTCTTTGAGGAGTCTGTGACATCTAACAAGGGTGGTGAAGGCAACATTAAAGAAACCTAACTTGAACAGAAGAAGAGCTTCTTGAGATTTTGTAGCTTTCCAAGTAAGAAATTGTGTACAAAGTGGTCAAAGATGTTGGCCAAAATATGAAATAGGCATTGCCTATGAAGTTTTTTGCCTGTGCGTTTTTTGAGGAATCAAGTAACATACTTCTATGAGCAGCTGCTTGTGATAACAATATTTACACTAAATACAAAAATATCTCTGAGGCCAGCTATAATGGTTTAATTTGCTTAAACCCAAATAGCTTCATTTCCAAAATGATATTTATAATGTTAACTCTGTGGATTGTTAACTGAGATAAATAGAATGCACAGTTTAAGGGATGTAGTAGGTGCTAAAAATTGATAGTATTATTGTTATGATAACAATTTATTTCCAAAAAGTAATCATCCCCAATGCCCACCACACAATTTGCTGTATTAAAACCTGTTGCACCTGGACTGCATGGAGAACCCAGTCAGCTCTGGTCTATGAGGGCCAAGATGATAAATTAAGATGAAGCCAGTGAGTCCACTATGATGGCTTCTTGAGGCTCATCTTGAAGTGCTAAAGTATATTCTGTTTTGTTGTGATCTTTATGGGATCATTTCTTTTGACACTCCAGTTATATAAAGAAAATAATCGCACGAACAGACCCAGTGACCTTTCACTCTTTCTTCCTCCCTTTGATAAAGTCTCCTAGCAAAACAATGACAAATATCTGGCCTTTATCATCAGTAAACTATCAGATAATCTATTATACTTAATATCCTTAGCCCCAGAAACCACTGTTATTTGGTTTGGATTCCTCTGAACGAGATTAACATTGTATCTCTGACATATGAAAATCTATGCTCCTTCACAGGGTTACTGGAGTTGAATTTGTTTCATAGCTGGTTGTACTTGGAGGGGAATTAGCTACATCTTGAAGGTTCTACCACACATGTTCATCCCTAAGGCTGTTGTATGGTAGGGGCTTTGAGCTGTTAATGAGAGGCATAGGGGGAAGTCTAAATTAGTAACTTAGAATTTATTTTTTCTTCTTTTCCATCATGGAGTGAAACAAGTAGATGTCAACATTTCTAGGGCCAGGGATGTCTAGAGGATGTGATGTTTGGTAACTAATTTCTAATATTTATCGGCCAACAGGACCAATCTGTAAGATTAATAAAAACCCATATACATACAGATCACTTCATAATTCACACTTTCGTTTTCCTATTCTTGGCCTCAATTTATTCCTATTAAAAATTCTGTGCATTTAGAGGTCACCCTTTTCCAGATGAGGAAACAGAAGTCCATAGGCTATGTGGCTATGTGGTTTGCCTGAGGTCACACAGTGACATAGAAAGTGGGTAGCTTGAATCTCAATCACCTAACCCTAAGATCTGCACATTTCCATCAGTGCATTGAAAGGAAAGCACAACATGGAGGCCTTCCCTGCCACAGAGTTCTATAATCTTTCCCCTAAAAAGTCATACGTTGAAACCTAATCATCAGATGATAATATTAAGGTGTTGCCTTTGGGAGATGATTAGATTAGAAGACTCTGTCCTCATGAATAAGATTAGTGTTCATATAAAAGAGGCCTGAAAGTGTGTGTGTGCCCCTTTTGCCATGTGAGAATGTATCAAAAAGGTACCATTTTTGAAACAGAATGTGAGCCCTTACCAGACACTAAATCTGCTGGCTGCCTGATCTCAGATTTCACAATCTTCAGGACTCTGACCAACAAATTTCTGTTGTTTATAAATTACCCAGTATACGGTATTTTGTTATAGCATTCTGAACAGACATCACTTAGATTCCCTGCCACTTCTACAGCAGGGCCAAGAATTCTCACTATCCTGCTATTTAGTGCTGTCTTCACTTAGGCACTACAACAAGTGTTAAGGAGTACCTGTGCTACACCAGTAACTTTCTGGGTACTCAAAATGTTAAGATGAATTAAGACATATAAACTGCCTTAAAATAATTTTTTCACTACAGTTGCTCTATCCAATATGGCAGCCACTTGCCACACGTGGCTACATAAATTTAAATTCTAGTTGTCTCTTGAACAAAATGGAGGGGTTAAGGGTATCTCCTGCACAACACTGCATAGTTAATAATTTAGGTGTGTAACTTTTGGCTACTCAAAAACTGAACTACTAATAGCCTATTGTTGACAAAAAGCCTTACCAACAACAGAAATAGTTGAGTAACATATATTTTGAATGACACATGTATTCTTACAATAAAATAAGCAAGAGAAAAGAAAATGTTAAATAAATAATTAAATAAATAGACCTACTTTTCTTTTTATTGTTTAGTTGTAAAATAGCAGTTTCTTATAAAATGTATGTTTTACAAATATTTTTTCCCATTCTGGCAGTCACTTTTTACTTTCTTGATAAATTTTTTAATTAGGAGAAAGTCAAATTTATTTTATTTATTTTGTAACTTGCAGTTTTGTTGTAACTTAATTCAAAATCACAAGGATTTATTCTGCTGCTTTTAAGAATGTGATAGTTTTAACTCTTACATTTAGCTTCTATTCATTTTTAGGCAGGTTTTTTAATATGGTGTGAGGTAGGGATTCAACTTTATTTTTCAGTCTGTGGATAAACAGTTGTCTCAGTACAATTTGCAGATAGCCTATTGTATTAGTCTGTTTTCATGTTGCTGATAAAGACATACCTGAGACTGGGGGCAATTTACAAAATAAAGAGGTTTATTGAACTTACAGCACTACATGAACTCACAATCATGGCAGAGGGCAAGGAGGAGCAAATCACATCTTATATGGATAGTGACGGGTGAACAGGGAGTTTGTACAGGGAAACTCCTGCTTTCAAAAACCATCAGATCTCATGGGACTCATTCACTATCACAAGAACAGTGCAGGAAAGAACTGCCCCCATAATTCAATCACATCCCACCAAGTTCCTCCTACAACACATAGAAATTGTGGGATTTACCATTCAAGATAAGATTTAGGTGGGGGCACAGTGAAACCATATCACATATTCTTTACTTCATTGAAATTTGTTGGTACCCTTGTCAAAAACCATTTGTCCATAAGTGTAACAGTTTATTTCTAAAGTTTTAATTCTATTTCATTCATCTCTATATCTTATTATGCCAATATTACATTGTATTAACTACCATAGTCCCCACAGTAAATTTTGGAGTTTGAACATTTGAGTCCTACAGATTTTTCTTCTTTTTCAAGATTAAATACGTTATTCATCAAAATATTGTTTTAGGTGAGTCTCATAAGGTTTTTTGATTTTTATTTTCAATTTCTCTCATCTAAATGTATTTGCTAATTTCTTTTTTTTTTTTTTTTTTTTTCCTGAGACAGAGTCTGGCACTGTCATCCAGGCTGGAGTGCAGTAACACTATCTCAGCTGACTGCAACCTCTGCCTCCCAGGTTCAAGTGATCCTCTTGCCTTAGCTTCCTGAGTATCTGGGATTACAGGCACACACCACCATACCTGGCTAATTTTTGTATTTTTAATAGAAATGGGATTTCACTGTGTTGGTCAAACTGGTCTCAAACTCCTGACCTCAAGTGGTCCACCTGCCTAGGCCTCTCAAAGTGCTAAGATTATAGGCATGAGCCACCCTGCCCGGCCTCTTTTTAGATGTCTTGATTGAATATTTATATTTTAGAAATATGTTTAATTTCTATATGTTTGTGAATTTTCCAAATCTTCAATTAATTTTATTTAGTTGTAGTCAGAAAACATAATTAGTATCTTTTTTAATTCCATTAAATTTATTTAGATTTGTTTTATGATCCAATTAAGGTATGATCTATCATGGAGAGAATACATATTTTCATGTAAAATGTTCCATAGTTGTTGATTAGGTTTAGTTGTTTGTAGTTGTGTTCATTTATATTCCTTTTTGGTCTTTTGTCTACCTCTTCAGTCTATTATTGAAAATAGAATATTGCATATTCCAACCAATGGAAACCAGACATTAATTTTTTTTAATGTTTCAGCATTACAAGGTAAAGTCATTTTTGGGCAAAAATGGTTATAATGATAAAGAGATGTGGTTTTGGACCCATGCTTATCTGATAAATGTTAGGTCATAGTTTGAGACATAAGTACTGAAATTGAGGATAACAGCTTATAGATATATTGAAAACAATTTAACAGAAAACTTTTATATCTGTTGACAATAATAAGGCAATAGTTTTTATTTGATGTCCTTTTTTATTTTTATATTATTGTCTTTATTGTATTTTAAAAAAGTGATATTTTGGGCCATATTAAAAAAAACAAATTTTCTTCTACATAGACAGTTAGAAAAGAATTGATACAAGCATTCTCATCAGCAGAGTGTCTCGTGAGTTTTTACATTTTAGAAAATGTATCTTTATCTTTCTTTCTATTACCTCTGCCAATAGTCAAAAAACTCAATCTCTCTGTCACTATGAGTATGTGGGCGAGTTGGTGGATACAGCATAGGTGGAGTAAGTTTACTCCAGAAACTTTCTATTGCATGCATGCTTTTATGTTTATCCCCACATCACATAGCCACATATAAAAAAAAAAAAGTGTACCTAGGTTTTGATGGGTCAAAGACTGTGTGAGAGATGAAGAAACAGACATCATATTTGTGGACCTTAGTAGGTAATGAAATGTCAGAAGTTGTGTGTTCCATTTTTCTGCCGATTTCAATATGTCATTAGTTTATTAGGTTTTAGAATATGTTGTAGGCAAAGGAGGGAAGTCAGTGAAAATGGAGTAATTAAACATTTAAGGCAGATAATGATGATTAAAGGAAATGAGACAGAAAAATTAGGAGTGGGGTGCATGGTTCATTCTTTAGCAGCAGAAAAAAAAAAAACATATCCACTGAAAATTCTGTGATGGTACATGGAAAATATGTGCATGTGTCTATGAGTGTGTGTATGTTTGCATGTGATGTCTGTATGTTTCATCATATTTGTTACTTCTTGTGCTATATGAACTATATTATTGTCAAATACATTATTCTAATGATGTTGAGATGAGGGAATATAATTTAGTTTGTTCAGTAGCATTGTTTTTTAAGCCCTTAGGGAAAAATTCGGATGACATAAAAACTACTCACTAGATGGGTGAAATGTTCATTCATGTGAAACCAATCAATTCCTTTGGAACATTTGTATTTTATGTACATGTGTTGTAATTCATGAAATTCTGCTTTCTTAATGGAAATAATTTGTTAAATATATATCAATAAAAATGCTATTGCAATAGTTATTTAATGTCTCATAACATTTATTCCTAAAACATAGCATACGACTTTAACATAAGGAGAAAAATACTTTAATTCTCGATTTTGTTTAAATTCATAAAATGTAACTATTTCTTAGACTTTTATATTTCCTTTTTTAGATAAAATAAAACCTGAATTTCAATTTTATTATTTTCTAAGTAATTTATTAGTAAAATAACTTACCAAAGTAATTATCATAAACATCCAAGGAGCATGTTATATACTTCGCCAAATTCTCTTAAAAGCAAAAAATATATTTTCTTAACATTTTTTCAAAATGTACTCTCCAAAAAGATTTATACAAAATCAAAAACATTATACTGATCTATTTTCCTATTGAATGTATCTGCATTTTTATTATTTGTCACCTAATATTATCATCAAAGTTAGATAGGTGATACATAGAAAGATAATAGATGGATACAGAGATAGATAGATAGATAGATAGATAGATAGATAGATAGATAGATAGATAGATAGATAGATTTTTATGGTAATTTACTGAAAAGGTAGTCTAAAGTTTGGCATCTCAAGATTAAATGAGGCAATGAAAAATCTGGACCAAGTTTTTTTGAACATTTGTATTGATAATTTCTCTTCTGTTGTCATGATCGGAGCAGTTTATATCTCATATCAAACTGGGAGTAGAGGACAATAATTTTTTAATCTTTCTATCATCGAAACCATATTATTATTGTGTCTTTCTAGCTTTTTCTTAACAGAGTTCATTTAGGCTGCTATAACAAAATACCACAAATGAAGTGAATTATAAGCAACAGAAATACATTTCTCACAATTTTCAAGGCTAGAAATTCCAAGACGAAGTCACTGGCAGATTTAGTACCTAGTGAGGGCTCTCTTTCTGATTTGCAGATGACCTCTTTTCCTTGTGTTGTCACATGGTGGGAGAGGTAAGGTTACTCTCTGAGACATCTTTCATAAGGCTGCTAATGAGCCTTCGAAATCGAATTGCCTCCCAAAGGCCTCATCTTCTAATACCATCACTTTGGTAACTAGGTTTCAACATATAAATTTGGGAGGGACACAGACGATAGTGGCTACCAATTTGCTATCAACCATCAATATAACAACAGAAACAAACCATTAGAAACAAACAAACAAACAAAACACTTACCTGTAGGTGATTGTGCCTTATGGAATAACTGTATTCAGGTATATTTTTCCCAGAAGTTCATAGCATGTCATCACTCATTACTAGTTCAGACGTAAACATTTATCTTCCTCTAATAAATCTCTACATTTGTGCAATTAAATCCAAAATGTTTACCCAATATTGTTCAGTATGTGATTATCAGACATAAAATTGTACAATTCATAAATACTACGTAAGATAATATGTAACTCTTTTCACCTATATCAACAAAATATGATTAAATATAAATACAGCATACATTTTTAATGCTCTAAAACCTTCCACTTAGAGAAAAGTATTTATAAGAAAGAAGAGATCAAACAAGGGTTATCAAGCATCATGCACAGTCCGGAAAATGTTAAAAATGAAGAGGAGCTATGTCAGAATATCCTATATTTTATCATGAGTTATGCATTCTATGTAACAGTGCTTTAGTTAATATTGTGCTTTTGCAACACTAACAGACTTCATAAATTTTAGGAGATAGGTAACTGAAAAAATGATCCAATGCCAATTTATTTCATCTTCTTTTAAACTGAGTTGAAATTTACATATTAATACATATCATTATCCATTTTAAAGTGAATATTTAGTACCGTTTTATACATTCGTAATGCTGTGTAACCATCATCTGCTGCTAATTATGTAACAATTTCTATCTCAAGATGGCTTTGTATATCATTGTCATCTTAACAATAAGTCATTCAATCCATGAACATGAGTTGTCTTTTTGTTTATTTAGGTTTTCTTTAATTTCTTTGGGCAATATTTTGTTGCTGTCAGTGCGCAAGTCTTTCACCTGCTTTGTTAAATTTAAATTTAGTAATTTTAGCTGTTTAAATACTGTTATAAATGGAATTGCTTTCTGAGTTCCTTTCCAGATTGTTTACTGCTGATATTTAAAAGCATGAGTGATTTGGTGTTTGGTGTTGTATCTTGCAACTCTGCTTCATTCATTTATTAGCTCTAGCAATTTTTGTATGAATCATTAGAGATTTTTCTATAGGATTATGTTATTTTTATACAGAGGCTATTTCATTCAAGGTTCATTCATGTTGTAGCATGTATTAAAATTTCGTTCTTTTTATGACTTCTTCATGTTTTATTGTATATACATAAAAATTCACTTAACCATTCAGCTTTTGACAGACACTTCAGTTGTTTCTATCTTCTGACTATGGTAACTAATGCTGCAATGAACATTCACCTACAAGTATACTGTTTGGATTTATATATATATGTATTTTGAGACTGGGTCTTGCTCTGTCACCTAGGCTGGAGTGTAGTGTCATGTTCTTGGCTCATTGCAGCCTTGATTTCCCAAGCTTACATGATTCTCTCACCTCAGCCTCCTCAGTAGCTGAGATGACAGGTGAGTACCACCAAGTCTGACTAACTTTTATTTTATTTTATAGAGACGGAGACCTGCCATGTTGCCCAGTCTGGTCTTGAACTCCTGTGCTCATGCAAGCCTCCTGACTTTGCCTCCCAAAGCTGGAATTACTAGTGTGAGCCACTGGACCTGGCCTTTTTTTTTTTTTTTTCTTTCAGGTATCGATCTTTGTGCGAATTTGCTGAGACAAATGGTAATTCTATGTTTATTGTCTTAAACCTAACTGTTTTCCACTGTGGCTACTTCATTTTACATTCCTACCAGCAATAGGTGAGGCTTACAGTTTCTTGCACACTCACCATTTGTTATATTCTATCTTGGAAAAAATATTCTAAAATTTCTAGTTAATGAACAGCGGTATTTCATCATGGCTTTGATGTGAGTTTTCCTGTTGACAAATGACATTGAGCATTTTTCATGTGTTTCTGGGAAGTTGATAACTTCTTTGGAGAAACAGCTAATTTCTCCTCCCATTATTTGAGTTGTTTGGATTTTTTTGTTGTTGTTGTTAATTTGTACTAACTCTGTTTATATTCTGAAAAAATTAACCTTATCACACATATTGTTTGTAAATATTTTCTTTTATCCATTTTCTGCTGTTGTTTCTCTGGTGTCATATCTAAAATGTAATTGCCTAAATCTAGGTCATGAAAATTTATCCATGTATGTCATATATTTTCTTCCAATGGTTCTATACTTTCAGCTCTTATATTTAGGTCATTGATACATTTCACATTGATTTTTGTATATTGTGTGAAATATGGTTAAATCTTTATTCTTTTATATGTGAAAATTCAGCTGTCTAAACATTATTCATTGAACAGAATATTTTCCCCTATTAAGTTGTCTTGGGACTCTCTAAAAAATAGTCAATTTTGGACATATAAGTTTATTTTTGAATTTTGAATTCTCTCCCATTAGATTTTATGTCTATCCCTATGTCAACCTCATAATGTTCTGTTTTCAGAACTTTTGTAGTAAGTTCTGAAACTGGGAAAACTGTGATCTCTAATGTTGCCTTTTTTTACAACATTGTTTTTGCCCATTAAAATTCCATATAAATTTGAGAGTTGGTTTTTCTATGTCTGCAAAAATAATAATATTCGAATGTTGATAGGAATTATGTTAAATGTGTTCGTTGCTCTGGATTTCTTGCTATCATAACAATATTACAACTTCTAATTCATAAAATTAGGATACCTTCCATTTGTTTTGTTTGCTAATTCATTCTAGCAAAGTTTTGTAGTTTTTTCTGTTTTTTTTTTGTTGTTGTTTGTTTTTGTTTGTTTGTTTGTTTGTTTGTTTTGTGAAGGATTCTCGCTCTGGTGCAATGGCATGATCTTTGTTCAATGCAACCTCTGCCTTCCAGATTCAAGAGATTCTCCTGCCTCAGCCTCCTGAGTAGCTGGGACTACAAGTGTATTCCACTATGCCAGGCTAATTTTGTGTTTTTAGTAGAGATGGGGTTTAGCCATGTTGGTCAGGCTGGTCTCGAACTCCTGACCTCAGGTGATCCACCCGCCTCAATCTCCCAAAGTCCTGAGATTACAGGGGTGACCCACCACCCCTGGCCAGGTTTTTTGCTTGTTTGTTTGTTTAATTTTAAGTCTTACAAATCTTGTTGACATTTAATGCTGGCTGTTTTAATGCTTTTGAATGCTTTTGTAAACAGAATTGTTTGCTGAATTTCCTTTTCAATTATATTCTTTGTGGACACGTTCAAATGCAACCACTTTTTGCATGTTAATATCATACTCTGCCACATTGATGAATTGGTTTTATCAGCTCTGGCATCTTTTTTGTGGATTCTGTGGAATATCCTATATATAAGAGCAAGTCATCTGTGAATATAGTTTTACATTTCCTTTTGCAGTTTGTATAGCTATTTTTTAAATATATAAATGGTTCTGGTTACAACTTCCAACATGAGATTGATTAGCAAAGTTGTAAGGGTTTATTTTTGTCTTTTTCTTGTATTTAGGAAGAAGCTACCAGCCCTTGACCGTTGAATATGATGTTAGCTCTGCTTTTTAGTAAAAGCCCTTCATTATGTTGAAGAAGTTCTCTTCTATTTCTAATTTTCTAAGTATTTTTATCATGGAAGAGTGTTGGATATTGTCAGATGCCTATTCTGCTTCAATTTAGATTTTCATGGGTGTTTTAAAATATTTTTTTACTAATGGGATGCATCACAGTGATTATTTTCTTACGTTGAACTGCCCATGCATTCCTGGGCTAAATTCTACTTTCTGTATACTTTCAAAAGATATTCTGGTAGGTTTATTTCATCATGTTTTATTTAGATTTTAAAAATTTATATTCATAAGGGATATTGGTCTGTAATTTTATCTTGTGATTTAGTTTTCTGGCTTTGGAATCAGGGTAATGCTGACATCATAAAATGAGTTGGAAAGTGGTCCATTTTTATAGATCTTTTGAAGATTTTGAGAGGTATTGTTAATTTATCTTTAAATCTTTGGTAGCATTTAAAGTGAAGCCATCTGTCCCTGGAAATTTTGTTTGTTTGGATGTGTACAATTGCAGATTCAACTGCTTTACTTTTTATAAGGTGTTTGGTTTTTTTATTTTTTCTTGATTCCGATAGGTAACAATTGTGTTTCTAAATTTATCAAATTGATCTTAGTTATTTAATTTGTTGACATATAATTGTTTATAGTACTTTTATAATCCTTTTTGTAAGCTTAGAGGTAATATCTCTACTTTCATGTCTGCTTTTAGTTATTTCTTTTTCTATTTTCTTAATATTTAGCTAAAGTTTTGTCAATTTTATTAATCTTTTTAAAGAACAAATCTTAGTTGTATTAATTCTCCCAAACTTATTTTTTTAAAATGATCTATTTATTTTCTCTCTTCTTTGATCCTTATTATTTTATTTTACTTCTCAGCTGTGATTTCAGTTTGCTATACATTTTCTAGTTCTACAAAGTGTAAAATTATGTTATAGATTTTAGATATTTTTTTCTAATGTAGGCATTGACAGCTCTAAATTTCTCATTGAACATTGGTTTCACTGCATCCCATAAGTTTTGGTATGCTATATTTTTGTCTTTATGTATTTTCTACTTATTTTTATAAATGTTTTTACCCATTGATTATTTAATAGTGTGTGGTTTATACAACATTTGTGCATTTTCCTGTTTTCCTTTTGTTTTTAACTTCTAGATTTCTTCCATTGTGGTCTGAAATTATACTTAGTATAATATCAATTTTTAAATTTGTTGACAACTTTTATTGTAACTTAATATCTGGTCTATCTGGCTGCTGTAAATTCCATATGCACTTTAAAAATATGTCTTCTTCTGTTGTTGGCTAAAGTGTTTTATATGTTTTTGTTAGGTCTAGTTTATCTACAATAGTTTTCAAGCTCTCAATTTTGCTTTATTTATTTTCCATCTAGATGTCTATCCATTAATGAAAGACATATGGTACCATTTTTAACTACTGTTATGTACCTGCCCATTTCTCCCTTCAATTCTGTCAATATTTGCTTAGTATATTTTGGGCTGTGTTGTTTAGTGCATATATATATCAATGCTTTCTTATTAACATTTAGTAACCTAATTGTTAATAAGTACTACCCTGTTTCCTATAAGTATCTGATTACTTTATATAGTTCCAAAAATTGATTTGGTTATTTTATGCCATGTGAAAAGTTGCTTCAATGTAGGAAACAAATCTTGGAGCTGCCTTATTCATCATCTCTGTGACATTAATGAACCCATACAATTTTTAAATTACCTATTGTAATACATCTAAAATGTAATTCAATAAGATTTGCCTAAATAAAATTGTGCTAAAGCAAAAAGATTCTGATATAAATATCTTATAACTATGTCTATAACCACAAACTTTAATTTTCTGCCACAAACCCTGGCTTGTATATTCTTTCCTCTAACTTTTGATTTTGATAATTTATGACAAAATGATTGGTAGTGGGAACTTTGCTATAGCTATCTACTTCATAGCTTCCAAATTTCTAAATCCTTCATGTCTCCAAAATGTACATAGATATTTTCAGAATAAAATGAATTCCATTTTGATGAATAAAAACCATAAATACAAGTCCATCTCTTTATTTATTTATTATGCTTAAATAAAAATTCAATGTATTATATGGAAGTAACAAAGAGTTGACAAATGCCTCTATGGTCACTAATAGAATGTAGAATTCTCTAAAAGTCTGTTACCAGAAAGTCATATTTCAAAGAGCCATAAAATCCTAAATTCCTGCCTGTGTTGATGTACACAAACTGAAATGAGTTATTATTGAATCTAATTATTTCTGAACTTTAGAAAGAAAAAAATTCTTCTCAAGTTAAAAAAAGTAAAGATAATACATGGCATCATTCAACAGCACATGATATTCTAAAAATAACCTGATAATAAAATCTCAAGGTGCAAAACAAACAAAAGCAAAAAGGAAAAACACACATATGAAATAATAAAGAAGAAAAAGATTCATAACTGTAAATTATACCACTAAAATAATTTCCTTTATTTAGTATAATTTTGTTTTGTATGAAACAGTAGGGGAATTTAAAAGGATGGTGTATTTACCACTAAAAGAAAAAAATAGATTGAGTTAGCATAAACATAACCACTTTTAACTCAATGTGATTACATTACTTTTTGTTTTAACTACTCTCAACAAAATACACTTTCTGTGAGCTCAGACAAATTATAAAATAAAGAATGTTTACCTGTTTTGAAAGTATGAATGATGTCCTTATATATATTATGTCTAGAAGCACTAAATCTAATTTATTTTAATTTTAACAGAACGGGATGAAATGATTAGAAAAATTAAACATATGAAGTAACATTTCTTTAAATATGCCAAGTGTTTCAGACCTTTGTTCCCTCTAGCATATTTTCCCTCTGACCTTTCCCTTCATTGTGTTAATTGCTCCTTAGTTTTAAAAGTCAAATATTTTTTTTTCTGAGAAGACTTTTTTGACTTTTATCTCTTTATGTAGAAGTTCCTCCTATTTGCTCATATATATATTAAACACACCATTATGTGATGTTTTACCTCATTGTCAATATGATTTTTGGTTTCTTCATTAAATTGGAGGAGAATGCCTACATGACACTTAATTTAATAGTCCATTTAGCTACTATAAATTCTCAATGAATATATTTTAAATAAATTAATATAAGTAATGAAATATATTTAGCACCTATTTTACTTCTAATATGTGGTTAATTTGCTATTAAGTAGCCTATTTACTATCATATTTCAATTTACATTCTAAAATTGTATTATTTTCTATGCTATTCTAATATGGTTTATAATTATTCACCATAGGAACAGTGGCATGTCCTGCTTGGTACCAAAGATTGTGCTTTGACAGCTGGAATTAGTGTGAAAATGTTCCTAAGGCCAGACTTCACTTCAACATCTTTTTAATCATTGTGACCAGCTGGTTTACAAACATAATTATAACATTAGATCCAAAGGGCTTAGAACATAATAGGATGCAGAATAAAATTCTGCTTATTAGTAGGTCATTGAAAACAGAAAGATCAACAGGTTTGGATTAATAAACCTCTCCATTCTTAGGAATTAAGATCCTGGTGATAGAAAACACTGATATCAAATAGATTTTACAAATGTCATCATATGAAGGCATTAGAAATCACCAATATAGTTAGGTTTATAGTAGAACCCACTTTGTACTATTTCTTTTCTGATCAATACCTTAGAAACAATAACATCCTGTATTTACGTTAACTCTCGACA
>NW_012103787.1:1279710-1281367 GCF_000951045.1 Mandrillus leucophaeus
TTTTAGTAGAGACGGGGTTTCACCGTGTTAGCCAGGATGGTCTTGATCTTGTGACCTCGTGATCCGCCCGTCTGGCCTCCCAAAGTGCTGGGATTACAGGTTTGAGCCACCGCGCCCGGCTTGTCTGGCAGAATTTGTCACAGTGCTTAATACATGTAACCAAAAGTTTTCATTATGGAATCCGACATAAAGCAGGTGATTTTATTTATCACATTGATTCTATTTTTAATGTGTCAAATTCTCACGTTTTTTAAAAATTTAATACATAATAAAATTAAAAGTTATCTACGTATGTGAATTAAAAAGAAAGATAAATTTTATGTAATATTTCTGGAACTCTTTCTTGCAGAGCACAATTTTAAAGAAGTTGATTGAATAAAAATTGTGTTTACCAATTGTTTTTCTCAAAGAGTATAAGATTTATAACTTCTTCACATTAGCAAAACAGCAGTATACTTTAAGAAACCTATCATAATTCCTATTTTAAAAGTTAATGTAAGGGAAAATGGACTAAGAAAATTGTATCTGATATCTTCAAATATCTTACAGTTATGTTTTAAAACATGTGAGATGAAGAATGTATTTGGAATAATTTTCCTGTTCATGTCAGTATGCTTTTTTAAAAAAAAAAAAAAAAAGACAGGAGATAAGACTACTTATCTGGACAGAAGCAATATAATATAAATTATTATACTCACATCTAAGAATTTGCTTTGAAGTATTATTTTATGTAAATTGTATTTATTGACTATCTCATGAAATCTCAGTTACAAATGAAAATGAAAGTGGTATGATGAAAGATATAGTCTATACTTGGCTATTAATCAACAGAAGCAAATGCACATTTTATATAAATGAGCCCTATTGAACTTTGTCTCTATACAAGTGAATCTGTGAAAAATATTATTTTCAAATTATTATGTACTATAGTATCAAAAATTGAAAGATAAGCATAGTTTACTGTAATCATAAATCAGAGATGAAGATCAAAGAAACATGAAATAGCTGGGAAATAATGTATCGAAGGTTTTGAAAATGATAATAATACAATATTTTGACAACAAATGGTAATGTTTAATACTAGATCTTCTGTCATTTGTATTCATAAGCTATTTTTGCTTAACCATGTCACTATTGAAATGCAAACATTGATATTAAATCATATGACTTAATCTCATGGTTTTTAATCACATTTTTGATAAAATAACTCTACTAACTCATAAACACATTTAAAGAAACATAATTCCAGTATGCAAATGCTACATATAGATTTCTTATGTTTACTGGCATTTTTTATGACTTAAGATATTAATTGTCTATAGTGCATTTGTATGTTCATTTATTTCATGTTTAATTAAACACTGTACACACAATATTCAAGACAAATTATTTGATATTAGTCATATTTAAAAATTAGGATGATAGTGTTTTCAAGGATCCTCACATGGTTTTGAAAAAATAGTAGTGTTAAAGATAATTGCATTAATTAATCTACTACCATGAGCCACACACTTGCCTAGAAATATTACATACTTTATTTGATATTTTTATCAGTCTTTTGAAATATATATTGCTATTCTTTATCTTATGTAATCAAAAAGAGATCTAAGGAATAAAACAACCTACTCAGAAGTAAATGATGATTCAGATAAAAAAA
>NW_012103787.1:1281607-1310629 GCF_000951045.1 Mandrillus leucophaeus
GTTAAATAAATAAATATTAATATTCTTAGAATTTAAGTAAATAACAATTTACTGATCAAAAGAAATTATTTGAAAATAACATTTTTTAAATTTTATACAAATTACATGCCTTCAAAAGCTTTATGATTTAAATTGTCCACTAATTTAAATTGACCTTTTTAAACATTTGACCAAAAAGCAAATTTCACTTCATTCTAATTTACATACATTTGCTAACTAGAATTAGCAAATTAAAATTAGCAAATGATAGTGTTCTTTTATCGGCCTTTTGAAATATATATTGCTATTCTTCCTATCCTATGCTAAGTCATAGGAAGAGAAGACAGAACAAGATGACCAAATAGAAGCGTCCGTCAATCCTCCTTCTTTCAGAAAGACCATATTGATCAAAGCCATAATAAAAACTCTTCCTGCAAAGTAAAGCCAGGGATCCAATTGCTTCCTGCTAAATGTTACCAGATATTTAAAGAACTGAAACCAATCCTACTAAAAAACTATTCTGAAAAATAGAGGAGGAGGGAATACTTCCAAACTTATTCTATGAAGCCACTATTACCCTGATACCAACACCAAAGACACATCAAGACAGGAAAACTGCAGGCCAATGTCCTTGATGAACATTGATGCAAAAGTATCTAACAAAACACTAGCAACTATGATTCAAAAACACAATAAAAAGATCATTCATCTTGACCAAGTATGATTTATTCCACAGATGCAAGGATGGCTCACATATTCAAATCAATGTGATATATAATATCCACAGAATGAAGGACTAAAACCATGTGATCATTTCAATTGGTGCTGAAAAAGCATTTGATAAAATTTAACAAAACTTCATGATAAAAGTCCTCAAGAAAATGAATAGAGAAGGAACATAACACAATAAAAACCATATACAACAGACCCACAGGTAGTATCATGTTGAAAGGGGAAAACTGAAAGCCTTTCTTCTAAGACCTGGAACGTGGCAAGAATGACCACTTAAGCCACTGTTACCCAACATAGTAATGGAGGTTCTAGCTAGAGCAATCAGACAAGAGAAAGAAATAAATGACATCCAAACTGGAAAAGGAGAAGTCAAGCTACCCTTATATTTGGGAAAACCTAAGCATGCCATCAAGACACAATTAAAACTGATAAACATTCAGTAAAGCTGTAGGATGAAAAATCAATGTACCAAAATGAGTAACATTTCTATATGCCAACAGCAAACAATCTGAAAAATAAATCAAATTTGTTTCATTTGTAATAGCTGCAAATAAACTAAAATTCTAGGAATAAACTTAATGAAGTGAAAGATCTCTACAATGAAAACTATAAAACATTGAGACAAAAAGTTGACGAGGACAAAAAATTGGAAAGATATTCCATGTTCATGAATTGGAAGAATCAGTGTTGTTAATATGTTCGTTCTACCAAAAGCAGTCTGCAGATTCAATGCAATCCCTGTAAAAACAGTAACAACATTCGTCACAGTAATATAAAAAGTGTTAAAATGTACATAGAAGCACAAAAGATCGAGAATAGCCAAATCAATCCTAAGCAAAAAGAACAAAACTGTAGACATCACATTACCTGATTTCAAGTTATACTACAGAGCTATAATAACGAAAACATCATCGTATTGGCCTCAAAAGAGACAAATAGACCATTGAAACAGAATTGAGAACCCAGAAATAAATCTATAAATCTACAGTAAACTAATTTTCAGTGAAGATGCCATGAACATACATTGGGGAAAGGACAGTCTCTTCAATTAATCTTGCTGGGAAAACTGTATATCCATATGCAAAAGGATGAAAATAGACTGTCTTGCCTTATTCAAAAATCTAATTAAATGGATTGAATACTTACATTTAAGACCTCAAACTATGAATCTACTAAAATAAAAGTGGGGAAACTCTCCAGAACCTTGGACTGGGCAAAGTTTTCTTGAGTAATACCTCACAAGCACAGGCAACCAAAGCAAATATAGACAAATAGGATCACATCAAGTTAAAAAGCTTCTGCACACCAGAGGAAACAACAACAGAGTAAACACAGAATGGAAAGAAATATTTGCAAAGTACCCATCTGACAAGGGATTAATCACCAGAATACATAGGAAGCTTCAAAAACTCAGTATGTAAAAATATAATAATTTATAATTGTTTAAATTGGCAAAAGATATGAACAGATATTTCTCAAAGAAGCATACAAATGGCAAAGATGTATGTGAAAAGGTGCTGAATATCATTAATCATTAGAGAAATGCAAATCAAAACCTCAATGAGATGTCATCTCATCCCAGTTAAATTGGTTTTATCCAAAAGACAGGCCATAACAAATGTGGGTGAGGACGTGGAAAATGAGAACCATCATACATTGTTGGTGGGAATGTAAACTAGTACAATCACTATGGAGAACAATTTGGAGATTCCTCAAAAACGAAAAATAGAACTATCACATGATCCAGCAATCTCACTGGTGGGTAATATACCCAAAAGAAAGAGAATCAGTATATCAAAGAGATATCTGCACTTCCATGTTTATTGCAGCACTATTCACAATAGCTGACTTGGAAGCAATGTAAAGGTTCATCAATAGACATATGGATAAAGAACATATGGTGCACATGCATGATGAATACTATCCAGCCATAAAAAAGAGATTCTGTCATTTGAAATCACATAGATAGAACTGGAGGTCATTATGTTAAGTGAAATAAGCTAGGCACAGGAAGACAAATTTTGCATGTTCTCACTTATGTGTGAATCTAAAAATTAAAACAATTAAACTCATGTAGATAAAGAGTAGAATGATGGTTACCAGAAGCTGTGAAGGGTAATTGGTGAAGGTGGGAAGAATGGTTAACAGGTACAAAATTATAATTAGGTAGAATGACTAAGATCTAGTGTTTGATAGCAAAATAGAGTATCTATGGTCAATAATAATTTATTGTGCATTTAAAAATAACTAAAAGTATAATTAGATTGTAACACAAAGGATAAATGCTTGAGGTGCTGTATTCTCCATTTACCCTGATTTGATTATTATATACTATATGCCTGTATCAAATAAATTCATGTAAGCCATAAACATATATACCTACTGTGTATCCATGCAAATTTTTTGAAAATACAAATTTGTAGTATAATTTTTATTTTAATTATTGGAAAATAAAATACATTGGCTCAGCAAGCAGTTGGTTTATGTTTTCTTACAATATTACTTTCTAGATTGGATTCTTCATTTCAAATTCTTCCTATGTCAAATATCATATGCCATCTCTCAGTCATGATATGTGAAATTACAGAGATCACATAAAGTTGGGTTATGTTGACAATTTTTTCTGTTTAAATGTGCATTTTATTTTCATAGGGAATTTGTTTTCTTTTTTTTTTAGCATTCTCTTTTGGAAGACAATTTACCATGTTTGATCTACATTGCTCATTATTTTAAAATTTTGCTGGTATTGTTTTGATACCTAATGTAACAATCTTAAAAAAACTAAAAATGGTTTTACTGTATCTCATATTCTACTTTAATATATTGTCATATTTCATCTTGTATCTAGGAGTTTTCACTAGTGGCTTTAAACAGAGCAGATGTGAAAATCAAAACATTTAAAAATTCATTTATACTTTATTATTGTAAAAATATCATTTTGAGTTTAAAGTCATGTATATCCCAACTCTAATTAAGTATATTTCTAATAATTTACAATGTATTGTTACTCTTAAAATATTAGGGTGAATTTAATAGAAAGTGCATTATCATCAGGGACCTAATTATTTATATATAAAGAGAAAGTTACAGAATCAATACAAACGCATTGTTGGTAAAAGAAACCTTAATTTTTGTACTCGGGTACAAAGCAGAAGAATTGGAATTTACTCTATATAAGAAATCTATCACTCCTGCCTTCATAATTTAGTCTTGGGAACTTTTTATCACTGAATTCCATGTATGCTCTTTTGAGTAAATAAGCAGCAACTTCTGATATGTGCTCCATGTTTTTTTGACTTTTCAAAATTAAGGCCTCATTGCATACAGTGAAATATACACGTGTTGAGCATTTATTTTGATAATTTTGGCAAATGTGTATATTCCTGTAATCCACAATCCTATAATAATACAAGACATTCATTTGCACAGAAAATCAATTCTCCCATGCTCTATTACAACAAAGTTTCAATTAGAGCTTCAACAGTGAAAATACAAATAGAAACACTGTTATATAATATGTTTAACAAAATTATATAACATTAATTCTATAAAACATTGTATTTCTTCTCTTATGAATTGTCTGTGGCTTAATGAATAATGTAAAATCTAGAAATGAAAACAACACTCCGTGAAACTTATTTTACTTTTAATATGTCCTGATTAATGGGAGGTATGTACCCACATATTTATCTTCTTTGAAAATGTACTTGGATGTTGTAAAAATCACTCAAATTTCAAAAATATTTTTCATGCTATACCGTAGAGTCTTTTAAAACTAGTGTTTAAAAAATTGTTTAAATGTTTTGATCTCACAATTGCTCCTCATACTGAGCTTTCTTATTAGTTCTGATTATTGAATCTTTTTCTTTGCTTTTTTGTTTTTCTTACATGATCATATTTTAAGCAAGTAATACTTAAAACTTTTACTAATAAAAATAAAAAATTTATATGAAAAACTAATAGAATAATTGCCCAAACATACAGCATTAGAATTTTGTCTAATTTGTTAACTACTTTTATTGTTATCCTCCTCCCCCTCTGAAAACATGTTTATATTTTCTGAATTTTGATGAGTTCTATGCAGTTTAAGATGATGATATTTTTAATTCAACAGCAGTATATCTGAGAAACAACATTAAATTTTACTATTTGACTTTTAACATTTATCACATATTAATGTAGACTGCATTCGAGAACTGCATGCTCGAGATTCTCCCCAGATGAAATGTTGTTTCATAAATTCAGGCATTACAAATATTATAATAATTACAAATAAAATGCTTTACACACATCTACAGAACTTTCTGAGTCATAAAACAATTATATCAAAGTATAATAGAGTAGTACTAAATTGAAATACTTACAAAAATATTACCGTCAGTCACTTGAAGTTTAAATATTCTTCAAGTTTATATTTAACTAATAATTTATTTAAAAAATTAATTGGTGTTAGATTTAATTATTAACATTATATTTTTTTGGCCAAATAAATATTTGCTACATTGTTCTTTCATCTTTTTCTAGAACATTGCGTTCCTTAGTTGGCAAGCAAAAATACAAGCATCTCAATTTTTCTGACCCCATACCCTCCTTATTCTGTCTCAGACATTGAATGTCAGTTTTTGAGCAAGAGACAAAACCACAAATCAAGCTAACATATTGTAGTGTTTTTCTTTCTTTCTTTTTTTGAGAAGGTCAGAGTACCATTTATATTCTCACTTACAGAACAAGAATGCTATTTAACGTGAGAAGTAGAGAGTTAACAGTGCCGCTGTCTCTCTTTGGGGCATTATTTGCTCATAATTGAAATCAATTTAGGATCAGTCAACATGTTTTATTGATTGAAAGACCATGAATGGAGCAGTGTGTTAGATATTCGTTTTCTGTTCACTCTTTCACTCCTCAAGCTTTCAACGCTTACTATGCGTCAGCTGTATTCTAATGTCTGAGCTTATCTTTTTTATCTATCTTTAAGAAACTTGCAGTGAAGTGTGGGAATATTGTCACTTCAGTGCAATCTGTGCTACATTACAGGTACAGAGACATGCAGCGGAGCAGCACATGGAGAACTCAGTCAAACTGAACCAGGAAAATCTTAGAAAAATAATTACTGGTTAAATATTAAAGATTGACTTGGAGTTCATCAATGGTAGAAAAGGAAAAGGACATTATCTCTGCTTCTGTGCTTTTTAAAGAGGTGAAGAAACTCCAATATCTCATTTCTGAAAGCTAATCTAATAAATGACATGCTGAAAGGCGATAAATCATCTATTTTATTAAAGTTTCCCTGTAAACCACATGTCATACTCTTTTTGGAATTAGAAATATTACACAATTGCACCGGTTTTCATGAGCTATTGTCAGATATGTTTCTATTCTGATGAAGTATTAAAGAATTTTCCTTCATTTTTTTTCCCTAGATCCATACCTGTAAAACACATTAAGGGATCAAGTGAAAAAATACAAATACAGATTAATATTATCAAGGTTATCATCTGCCAATGTTTCATATGAAATCTTAGTAGGATTCTATAACTTGTATTACGTTCTTGTTTTGGAGAAAATCTCTTGCAGTCCTCTATTTTGATAAATATTCTTGTTTGTGTAATTTCATATTACTTTCCCTGCATTCCACCTTTTTTTCATAAACATGGGCGCTCCTCATATTCTGTTGTTTATTTTCACTCCCGTTTCTGCACTCCATCATGCATTGTATTTCATTCAAACACACATTCAATCATTTTATTGCCATTATACTATTGTGTTCATTTTGAAATGGTTTCAACTCTACAAAACAGCTGCAATTACCACATATAGAACACTTACAACTCTTCTATCCCAAACATCGCAACTGTTAGCATATTATCCTCCTTCTCTCCTTCCCATCTCCCTCTCCTCCCTTCACAGTATACAGAGTTATGCAAGATACACTAACACACATACACATAAGTGTACAACTTCCTACAGTATAATAACTTTTTTATATGTTCTAAAAACATATTGAAGTAGAAGATACAAAGAAAAACAAGTTTTCTTGTACTAGGCTGACTCACTCCAAGGCCCAGCAATAGGCAGGGCTCTGGCAGGACTTCGAGAGCACTACCTGCAGAGCCAGAGCCCTTAAGGGATGGGCTCCAGAGCCTCTAACTCCCATCGCGGAGCAAGGATGAGAAAAACAAGTTTTCTCCTCTTTCAATTTCTCCCTTCCGCCTTACCATTCTCATAATTATTTTTGCAAGTTTTGTAAGTTCCTGTTTTTCCCCTTCTGGGTGGCACAGTAAGGTGACAAGATATGTTTAGGTTGCAAAATCTCTCACTGTTTAACAAACTGCCTTCGTTCTGCTTCTGTAAACGTGCTTGCCTGCCCTACAGGTTTAGCGCCATCAAGCTGCCCAACCCCCCTTTCGAATGCATGTATAAAAGTCAAGCCCTGGCTTTGTCTGGGGCTTAGCCTTTGGATGTTAATCTGCTGGGCTGGTGTGCACCTAAATAAATTCTCTTGTCCCACCCATTGGTCTCTCCTGTCCCTTGATTCCTGCAACAATATCAATGAAAAAAGCAGAATGAAAAATTCCTACCCCACAAGGGTGAAATTATGACTAAGGAAAAATAAGCCTGTAATCTACTTTATTTAACATGTCAGATCTTTTTAAGTTAAAAAAAAAAAAAAAGGTAAATATAAGTGGAATTGATGGATATAAGACAGGTTTCCAAGGTTGAGTGGTATTTTTAAATGATTTTTTTAAACAGCTTTATTGAGATGCAATTCACAATACCGTAAAATTAACTTATTTAAAATATAAGATTGTTTTCTAGTATATTCACAGAGTTGTAAAATATCACCAAATCAATTTTAGAACATTGCCTCACACAACAGAGACTGCATACTCTAGCAGTCACTCCTCTTTTCCCTCCAAACACACCCCAGCTTTATGTGACAGTCATCTGTTTTCTGTATTCACTTGTAATTCCACACATTTCATATAAACAAATTCATGCAATAGGTGGTCTTTTGTGGCTTCTTTTATGTAGTGGTATGTTTTAAAAGTTCATCCGTATTTTATCATGTACCAGTAACCCATTCCATTTTGTTGATGAATATGCCATTGTGGATTTATTGTATTTTATTTGTTAAATTGCCAATTAACAGACATTTACTTTATTTCCAGTTTTTCTCTACCTATAAGTCTGCTAGAAACATTGTTGTACATGCAAGTTTTAGTGTGGACATACATTTTTATTTCTCTTGGATATATACACAGAAGGAGAATGGCTGGGTCATATGATAGCTTTACTTTTTTGAGGGACTGCCAAATATTTTAAAAAATGGTTGTGCCAGTTTATATTCCCAAGTACAATCTATAAGCATTTCAATTTCTCCACATCCTTTCCAAGCCTTAATACCTTCTGTCCTTTTTCATTGTGCACATCCTAGTTTATGTGAAGTAGTATCTTATTTTGATTTTGAGTTACATTTTCGTGATGGCTGAGGAGATGGGGCATCATTTTAGGTTCTTATCACCAATTTGCAAACATCATGTGGAAAATGTGTATTCAGATATTTTCACTTTGAAAAAATTAGAATGTCTTTTCATCATAGAATTCTTTTGTAAACTAATCCTTTATGTCCTGGTTACAAGTCCCTTATATAAATATAATTTGCAAATATTATTTCCCATTCTGTGATTTTCTTTTCATCTTCTTAACGATATAAAAATTAGAATGTCTTTTCATCACAGAATTGGAAATAATCTTGTATGTCCTGGTTACAAGTCCTTTATATAAATATAATTTGCAAATATTATTTCCCATTCTATGATTCACTTTTCACTTTCTTAATGATATCCTTTTAAGCAAAACTTTTTTTATTCACTTTAATGCAGTTCAGCTGTTTTCTCTTTATCTCTTGTAGATTTTGTTCTTGGTGTCATACCTAAGAAGGTTTGCCAAAACCCAGGTCACTGAGGTTTATCCTTGTGTTTTCATCCAAGAGTTTCATAATTTTAGCTCTTTTATATTTAGGTTTATGATCAAGTTATTTTTTGTGTCTGGTGATATAAAGAGGTTGCTGAAAAAACATTATTCCAAATGAATTGTATTGACAGTCTTGTAAAAATCAACTGAATGTAAATGTTAATGTATAAACATTAAACATATACACATTCTGTAGACTCCTCCTACCCAAAAAACTGCTTCAAAAACCAGCTCAAATTATCTATGAATCTTTAGATCAATTTAAGAATTATAACCATTATAAAAAATATTAAGCATTTTAATTCATGAACACAGAAATTTTTTTTTTTATTTTATCATGAAATGATATTGGATTTTTTAAAAATGTTGTCTATGTATCTATTGAGATGATCATGTACTTTTTAGGTTATTTCATATAAATATGTATTTACATGACAATTGATATTCGAATGTTAAATTGATGAGGCATTCTCTTATATTTTGAAGTTTTTGTGAAAAATTGGTACTCAGTCTCCATGTTTTTGTCTAATTTGGTTACATACACCAGTGAAGCCACCTGAGACTGAGTTTTTCTGTGTGAGATAATATTAATTTATTCTCTTTTCTGTTATATGTTTATTCCTATAATCAATATTTTCCCAAGTCAGTTGTGGTAATTTGCATCCTAGGAATTTGTGCATCTCATGTAGGCATATTGTCTTGCTCATAGTGTTCTTTTGTAAACTAATTTTTTCCTCTTTCTTAGTCAGAAGTAATGTGCCTTCTCCCTTCCCGAATTTTTTGAGTCTTCTGTATTGTGAACAGTCCAGATAAACATGTGTCCTTTTTAGAAAAAGAATCCCTTAACAGAAACAACTTTGGTTTTATTTATTTTGTTTCTATATTCTCTATTTCATTCATTTTCATTCTAAACTTTATGATTTATTTATTATTATTACAATTATTTTAGTTTGCTTTTTATTTTTCAGTATTTAATGTGGAAGGTTTGGTTATTAATTTGATATTTTCTTTCTTAAAAATAGTCATCCGTGGTTGGGTGTGGTGGCTCACACTTGTAATCCCAGCACTTTAGGAGGCCAACACGGGCAGATCACCTGAAGTCAGGGGTTCGAGACCAGCCTGGCTAACATGGTGAAACCCTGTCTCTACTAAAAATACAAAAATTAGCCAGGTATGGTGGCACATGCCTGTAGTCCCAGCAACTTGAGAGACTGAGGCAGGAGCATCACTTGAACCTAGGAGACTGAGGCTGCAGTGAGCCAAGATAGTGTCACTGCACTCCAGCCTGGGTAACAGAGCAAGTCTCCATCTCAAAAAAAAAAAAAAAAAGTCATTTATAGCTATACATTTCTCTCAAAGCACTGCTGCAGCTCCATCCTGTGTTTTGTGCTTCTGTTTTCATTCATATCAATGAATTTTCCAATATTACTTATGATTTGTTCTTTGACCTTATGGATGGTGTTTAAGAGTGCAGTATTTAATTCTTACAAATTTGTGAATTTCCCAAACCTCTTTATGTTACTGATTTCTAATTTCATTATTCTGTTAGAGAAGATCTCTATGAACGTACTGACATAAAATGTATAAAGGGTTTTCTATGTTCTATTATGTAATGCATCATAGAAAATACTCCATGTGTACATGAGAAAGTATATTATTTTTTGTTTTGTTTTGTTTTGTTTTGCTGTCTTTCTGCAAAATGTCCTGTAATGTCTGTGAGGCTTAGTTTGTTTATTGTGTTATTTATATCTTCTATTTCTTTGTTCGTTTCTGTGTGGTTTTTCCATCAATTTTTGGAGTTGGTGTATTAAAGTTTCCAACTATTGTTTCTGAGTTGTCTATTTCTCCCTTCAATTATTTCAGTTTTTGCTTCAATTTTAGGACTCTGTGGTTAGGTATATATATTTTTGTTTCCATATCTCCCTCCTGGATTGTTATTTTCATCTTTCTGCAATGTTCCCCCTTTTTTCAAGTAAAATTTTCTCGTTTAATTCTATTTTGTCTGATATATGGTTTGCTTTCTTATAATTGCAGTTTGCATGATATCCTTTGTTCTATCCATTTATTTTCAACCTTTTCATGTCTTTGGAGTGTGTCTGGTATATGTAGCATATAACTGGTTTTATATTTTTATTAAATTTGACAACTCTATCTTTTAATTGAACTATTTAGTCCATTCACAATTAATGTAATTGTTGATATAGTTTTATTCGCATCTGCTATTTTATTTGTTGTTTTAGAAATATCTAATGTATTTTTTTCTTTTGTACATCTTTTACAGACTTTTGTTTCTGTACTGAGTAAATATTTTTAATTTTACCTTTTAATTATGTTTAACAAGTTCTTCGCTACAGGTTTTGAGTTGTTTCCTTAACGGTAATATAGTGGGCTTATATACCTACTATTATCAAAATCCATTTTAGATTCATACTTACCTAATTTCAGTGAGATATGTGAGTGCTACCCCTGTATATTTATATTCCCTCACCTCCTTTATTGCACTATTATTTTTATATAATATTACATCTATATATTTAAAAAACCCAATAATACCTTATTACTATTTTTACTAAAATTTTTAAAGGAGATTGGAATAGAAATAAAATCAAATAGATTTTTTTTTTTTTTTTTAGTTTCTTACATTAACCTTCTTATTTACTGTCTCTGGTTCTCTTCATTTTTGTGCATGTGTTGTGAAGCTACCATCTGGTGGCATTTTCTTATTCCAATGCATTTGTACTCACACCAACCTCCTTTGTGCTTCTTTTGTCAAAATATATTACATTTATATATACATTATTGAACCAAAAATACCATTATATACCTAATACCTTTTAGTTTTTTTAGCTTAATAATATTGGCTTTGATGTCTTGTCTGCTCAATCCAACACATTGGCCTTCTGTAAGACAATTTCTGTTGCCTGCTTTTGTCCATTTATGGGTTACACTCTCCTATTTTTATGAATGTCACATAACTATTATGACATTTTAGACAATTTGTAATAACAACTGTGTATACTAACCCACTAGGACTTTTTCTGTTATTTTGTGCTTGCTTATATGTTTGGCAACTTGACTGGACTACTTTAATGATGTAGACTACTTCCATAATTTGCAGTCTCCAATGTTGCTTCTTCAATGTTGCAGTCCTGAGTGTAAGCACAGCTATTTTGGGATGATAGTGGTTTCCCCAAGGTTCTTTGTCTCTTTCTCTGATCTTCCTGTTAACTGTTTGCTTCTGTTATTAACATGTGTAACTATTCATCTCTATGAATTACTGGTTGCTTGCTATATGTATTTTTTCCTTAACAATGCCTTGGGACATTGATACGGTTTGACTGTGTCCTCACCCAAATCTCCTCTCGAATTGTAATTTGAATTGTAATTTGAGTGAGGAACCTGGTGGAAAGTGACTGGATCATGGGGGCAGTTTTCTCCGTCGTGTTCTTGTGATAGTCAGGGAGTTCTCAGGAAATCTGATGGTTTTAAAATGACAGTTTCCCACACTGTCCTCTCTTTCTCCTGTCACTTCATGAAGAAGGTGCCTGTTTCCTCTTCACCTTCTGCCATAATTGTAAGTTTCCTGAAGCCTCATCAGCCATGCACAACTTACAGTCAAGTAAACCTCTTTCTTTTATAAATTACCCAGTCACAGGCATTTCTTTATAGCAGTGTGAAAGTAAACTAATACAGATAGTTGGTACCAGGGCAGTGGGGTACTGCTATAAAGAAAACCTGAAAATGTGGAAGCAACTTTGGAACTGGGTAATGGGCAGAGGTTGGAAAAGTTTGGAGGGCTCAGAAGAAGAAAGCAAGATGTGGAAAAGTTTGGAACCTCCTAGATGCTTCTTGAATGGTTTTGATGAAAATGCTGATATGGATATGGACAATGAAGTCCAGGCTGAGGTGGCTTCTGATGGAGATGAGGAACTCATTGGGGACTGAAGCAAAAGTTATTCTTGCTATGCTCTAGCAAAGAGAGTAGCAGCATTTTGTCCCTACCCTAGAGATCGGTGTAAGTTTGAACTTAAGAGAGATAGGTTGAAATTGGAATTTATGTTTAAAAGGGAAGTAGAGCATAAAGGTTTGGAAAATTTGCAGCCTGACTGTGTGGTAGAAAACAAAAACCCATTTGCTGAGGAGAAATTCAAGCCAGCTGCAGAAATTTGCATAAACAACAAGGAGCTGAATGTTAATCACTATGACAATGTGGTAAATGTCTCCACAGGATACCAGAGATCTTCATGGCAGCCTCTCCCATTACAGACCGAGAGGCCTAAAAGGAAAATATGGTTTTGTGGGCCAAGCTTAGGGCCCTGCTGCTCTGTGCAGCCTTGGAACTTGGTGCCCTGAATCCCAGCTGCTCCAGCTCCAGCCGTGGCTTAAAAGGTCCAAAGTACAACTTAGGCTAATGCCTGAGAGAGTGGAAGCCCTAAGCCTTGGTGGCTTCCACATGGTGTTGGGCCTGCAGGTGCACAAAAGACAAGAGTTGAGCTTTGAGAACCTCTTCCTAAATTTCACAGGATGTATGGAAATGTCTGAATATGCAGGCAGAAATCTGCTGCAGGAATGGAGCCCTCAGGGAGAATCTCAACTAGGACAGTGTGGGAGGGAAATATGGGGTTGGGGCCCACACACAGGGTCCTCACTGGAGCATTGCCTAGTGGAGCTGTGAAAAGAGGGCCACTCTCTTCCAGAACCCAGAAAGTTAGATCCACCAACAGGTTACACTGTGCCCTTGGAAAAGCCACAAACACTCAATGCCAGCCTCTGAGAGCAGCCATGGAAACTGTACACTGCAAAGTCACAGGGTCTTAGGAACTTACCCCTTGCATCAGTGTGCTCTGGATTTAAGACATGGAGTCAAAGAAGATTATTTCAAAGCTTCAAGATTTAATCACTACCCTATTGGGTTTTGAACTTGCATGGGGCTTGTAGCCCCTTTGTTTTGGCCAATTTATCCCATTTGGAACAGGAAGATTTACGCAATGCCTGTACTCTCATTGTATCTTGGATGTAAATAGCTAGTTTCTGGTATCACAGGCTCATAGGTGTAAGAGACTTGCCTTGTCTCAGATGAGACTTTGGACTAGGACTTTGGAGTTAAGGTTGGAATGAGTTAAAACTTCGGAGAACTGTTGGGAAGGCATGATTGCATTTTGAAATGTGAGAACATGAGATTTGGGAGGGACTTGGGGGAAGTAATATGATCTGGCTGTGACCCCAACCAAATCTCATCTTGAATTTTTACCCAAATTGTAATCCCTACATGTCGAGGGAGGGACCTGGTGAGAGGTGATTGAATCATGGGAGTGGTTCCCCCCATGCTGTTCTCATAAGAGTCGGGGAGTTCTCAGGAAATCTGAGGGTATTCAAATGGCAGTTTCTTCTGATTTCTCTCTCTCTCTTGCCTCCTTGTGAAGAATATGCCTTCTTCCCTTTCACCTTCCACCACAATTGTAAGTTTCCTGAACCCTGTCTAGCCATGCAGAACGTTGAGTCAGTTAAAACTTTTTCCTTTATAAATAACCCAGTCTTAGTCATTTCTGTATAGCAGTTTGAAAATGGACTAATACAGTCATAAACCACTTTATATTCTATACAATTAAATCTAAACTCCTTTGGAGGGGTAGTAGTTGAGGGTAATCTTTGAATATTCGAGTCTTAAAGGGGCTCTTCTAGTTGTTGTTTCCTCTGTTTTTTTCTTAAATTTCAAGATTGATGTCATATGGTTTGAACTGTTTGTCCCATGGAGCTACAAGCCTCCTGGTAATTGCTTACTACCAACATAGCTCTTGTTTTCAACAGTACTGTAAGACTTGAACTTGAACCAGGTGCAGTGGCTCACACCTGTAATCCCAGCACTTTGGGAGGCCAAGGCAAGCGGATCACAAGGTCAGGAGTTCGAGACCGGACTGGTCAATATGGTGAAACACTGTCTCTACCAAAAATACAAAAATTAGCCAGGCATGCTGTTGGGCAACTGTAGTCCCAGCTTCTCAGGAGGCTGATGCTAGAGAATCTCTTGAACCCAGGAGGTGGAGGTTTCAGTGAGCCAAGATTGTGCCACTGCACTCCAGCCTGGGTGAAAGAGCAAGACTCTGTGTCCCCCAGTACCACTAAAAAAAAAAAAAAAAAAAAAAAAAAGACTTGAACTTAACCAAACTCTTTTCCTAAGGAAGTCATTTTCTGAACGGACAGCAGTAGAATTCTCTGTAATTATGGCCTGCATCTTCTCTCTCTTCCAGTCTCCAGACCCAGGAAAAGGAACTGTAACCACTTGTCTTAAAGTAACACCTACCTTTCTGTACAATTGAGGTACTGGATAGGAGTGATAGTATCTGACTTTCTTGGCTTGCTTTTCCTAGCATGAAACCTCAGCCCTACATGAAACCTGAAAGAAAGGTGATCAAGGCCTAATATTCTCAATTTTTCATCCCTGAGGTAGTGGTCTGTCCTATATGTAGGATGATTGAAGGAAGAAATCCTTGCATATTTCACGTACTCTTTTCTGGAATAGAACTAGGTGTTAATTGGAGAGGGACCTTATGATCTTCTGTTCCATATGTTTCTATTACAGTAATCTGGGAAGTAGAGAGAAAGTGTATCTTGTTTCAAGTGATATAAACTTTTACAGTTTTTATTAAGATGTATTAGATGTTCTGCAATAAACGTTTCTCCATTTACTGTACTAATTTAAGCATATAGCACATAAGACAATTTCCAGAGACTTTAAATGCTTCTCTTTAATTTTTTTTTTAATAAGTTATGGTTGTGTGGATGGGGAGAAGGTCCATGGAGCTGCTCACACTGTCATTCTGAAAGTGTTACATAGAATTTTATAATAATGATTGCTGTATACTTCATTTAGCAAGTAACATATGAGCAAACAATGGAATACCATGAGAGAACTCATCAGACAACTATCCTGAGGAATAAGTCAAAGTTGGCAGAATAGTAAGCACAAAGGCTTTAAATTAGTATCATTTCTGATATGTTCACAGAATAACGAGCACTCTTGCATAGATAGAAAGGAATAAACAATAAATGATATTTAACTTTCTTTGACGACAATAAAAAGAATACAATTATTTAAATATCTTTAAACATCAGCTCTGTACCAATATTCTTCAAATATCTTTCTCAGTTCAGAGAGTTCTTAATAATTACCTCCATTATCTCAAACTGAATTTGTCTATGATTAATTTATCATTTAAAAAAAACTTTATGTGTCTGGGAATGGTGGCTCATGCCTGTAATCCTAGCATTTTGGGAGGCTGATGTTGGTGGATCACTAGAGACCAGGAGTTCGAGACCAGCCTGACCACAATGTGAAATCCCATCTCTATTAAAAATACAAAAATTAACTGGGCATGGTGGCATATGCCTGTAATCCCAGCTACTTGGTCTGTTGACAAACAGAATTGCTTGAACTTGGGAGGCGGAGGTTGTAGTGCACCGAGATCACACCACTGCACTCCAGCCTGGGTGACAGAGCCAGACTCTGTCTAAAAACAAACAAACAAATATAAAACCAAAAAGCTATATATTATGAGGGTAGAATAAAGGAGAAAAGTCTTCTTTTGTCATGTACCCTATTCCAGTAACTTTTCATTCAATTTTCTTCAATTCCTCAGCTTACTTTACATTTCAAGTTTTTATAATAATCATCATATATTATTTGTGTTTTGAATAAAGTTACAAAGGAACTATTTACCTCCTATTATTGACATAAATCAATTGATCTTCGATCATCTCATAAACTAAACACTGATATTGACTTTCTGGACAATTCATTTAATCTTACCACAAGTTTGGACTTTGCATTTAAAAAAAAGAGGAAAATATGTTTATATCAGTGGTTTCTGTAGTGGTACAAGGATGAAACAAGTTAATTTATGACAACTTTATTTTGCTATCTATTGGTTTCCCTTTTCTTAAAACAAATTATATATCGTCTGCAAGGTCATGGAAGAGTGAAAAGGAGGCTTATTCTGCTTCTACACACAGAGAGATTAATTGTTCCACTCTTCAGAAAGACAAAATATAATCTGCTTTAATGGAGCCAAAGAAATAAATTGTTAGATAATAATAGCATGTAATGCAACCTTATAGTTTTACAAATGAGTTGAAACTGAATTGTAACATTTGATATCATTGACAATTTAAACCCCTATTTCTCTACACTCGCAGAAATAAAAGGTCACTGGGCATAAAATCTATAGTACCAAATGTGGAGGGCGTAATTATATTAACATATATTTGAAATGTTTAAGTTATACTCACTAAGAAAAATTAGTTTGGTTATTTTACCATGTCTGTCTTATTAAGCTTTAACTTCTGAAACAAGAATATGTGGTTTATAAGCTTATTCACTTTCAAAACAAAATAAATAAGATATCAAAATGTATGTGTAACTCTGTGTTTGAATTCAGATCAGTACATGCTTTTGCTGAAGAACACATTATTTTCCCTGTACTTATATATAGTGGTTTTTCTGCCTTTCTTTCTTTCTTTCTTTCTTTCTTTCTTTCTTTCTTTCTTTCTTTCTTTCTTTCTTTCTTTCTTTCTTTCTTTCTTTTTTTTAACTAACCTCTTTCACTATGCAGCTCTTTCTTTCTTTGTTGCTTAGTTAGCTCTCTGCTTTTGACAAATTTTCCCTCGGCCTCATTCCAAAATCCTTTTCCTTATGCCTGAAAGTCTGATGTGCCTTTGCTAATCATGAGTGTTTTGTAATGCTTAAATATTTCAGCTTACTCACTTGTTCAGAACAGTTGTGCTTCTTGTGTGTGAGACCTCATGGCCAACATTCTATTCCATAGACCATTTATATAAGTACATCAACTTGTTTTTAAAAGAGAGGGAATTATGGGCAGACAGTGAACCCTCAATTGAATGAACCTGGCAATATATAATGCTGGCACAGAAGAAACTGACCCCCAAGTTCTTTTAGCAAATAAACATATGGACATGTAAATGTTTTCCCTTTCTATACCATTATTTCCCAAATAATGAATATAATAGCAGGCATTTAAATGAACTAAATACTGGGATGGAGGAGTGATGTTTTATATTTTTTGTTTTTTTCAATGTTTCTCCTTAATATTCAAAGTGTTAGCCATGACAACTGGTTTCATCCAGTGACTTTATAGTGGCATTTTAAGAGCATTGAACATCAGGCATTTTAGTCAGCAAATTTATTTTTTAAATATGGGTAGTTTAATTTTAAAAGTCACAGTTTTGATTATGGAATCACTATATTTCTTCCAATATTCCATTTATTTTAACATTATTTCAACATTGTTAATAAGTTGCTTTTATCTGGTTTGAATAGCAAAGTGAGTCCCTTATAGTTAAAGCTTTCACAGGGGATAAAATCTATCTAGACTTTTTTCTTATCAGTTTGAAATAAATAATTATATGCAACATTTTTAAAGAATAAAGTTTTAATATTTTATGAGAACAATATAAAATAATTGAAATTGGTGTAGTATTTATGCAAAAGTTACTAAAATGTAAGGGCCAATTAAGGATACATTTTTTTCTGTCAATTTATCTACTTATCTATCTTATTTATTTATTGCTCCACATTTCTGGCATGAAAATTAAAATTATACTTGGATTTGTAGTGACAATTGCTTGACTTTTATTCTCTATTTAGGTTTGTCATTATACTATCAAACACTGAAGCATATTATCTTAATAGGTAATAAATGCAATCTTTCAGCATAATGATTTCGTAAAGAAATAAAGACCTGAATTCAATGATTGAGGTATTACTAATGCTGATTTTTTCCACCATTAACTAGAACCTCTCTAAACTTAAGTATAATAGTCTTTTCAATAATTTATATGTTTAATGGAAAGACTACTGCTCAGCATGAGTCACTGCAAAGCTTCTGCTAGTCAAAGACTAAAGGTTTGGAATATACTTTCATAGACAGTTAACCTGATTTTTGAGTTTAAATGTCTTAGTTGCTGTACATCTTACTCTTCTGTCAAAAGATCATGTTTACTATTTAATTTGTATGAACTTGAAACAATAATGATTGACTTACTAGGTATCTAAATTTTATTTTCTTCTCAAAGCTGCACATTTGTCTTTATGAGAATAAAATATAGTAAAATATGTACTCTGAGATTGGCATCTTGTGATAAGAGAATGAAATGAAAGAATATAGACCCTTTCTGTCTTTTCTACCTGTTATCCCTATTATTGTTTTCAGAGGAGCCATACGTATTAGCATTTTCTTTTGAATATTATTTTCAAACTATAAAAAATACTTAGGAAATGTAAAAAGGGAATGTTATGGTACAAGTTTATATCCTTAACATTATACTACATAAGTATTTAAAAACAAAAGATATGAAGGATTAATCATAATATATTTCAACCTGCAACATTTTGTAATACTTGAGTGCTTTAATTTTGACAATATATTGGGAAAGTGATATTTAAGAAAATTATCATCTGCTTATAAATAACATGGATATTTAAAAAACAATCTTCAGAACTCTTCTTTTGCTTGTCTCACCAAATTTAAGATCTACTCTTTAAAATATATCTGTATAAATAAGGGTGTGTTTTGTATCTACGCTATAATGTGTGTGCATGGGTCTGTGTGAATTTTCCTGCCATCCACATTCAATTTTATAGTAATCAGTATACTAATAATTTGCTATGTACTAGATGCCAAAGGTATAAAATCCTCACACTAGGTGCTGTGTTTTCACTTAGAATATGTTCAACAAGACAATGTTGATGCATATTAATAATGATAAAACATTAGATTACCTAGGAAGTCATATTTTTTAGCTCATTGGAAAGTTCAGGTCGCAAGGTGTGAAACAGGTCACAAGGTATGAAACTAAACCAAATTCCACAGTGATAGTCACTCCACAGAGATGAGATACATAATTATTTTCATGATTAAATGAACACATGAACAAGAAAAGATGGAAAAACCACACAGGTGAATACAAACAAATCAGTTAATACTTTAACAAATTCTAAAAGTCAAATATGGGTTCAGGTGTCATTTTAAAATTTCTGGAATACGCCTTGCTCCAGAAAAAAAGGGAAGACGTTGAAGATGTCAGTCACTCATAAACTTTTTTTCCATGGGCCTTCACTTGGAGCTTATGAGAAAGATAAGAGGAAGAGATAGGATATAAGACCAAAAGTGGTGAACGTATACAGTGGTGATCAACTGCTCAAAAAGATGTTAGCAAAATACCACTTCTTGTTTGATCCCTGCATCATACAAAGGAAAAATTTTAATGTGCTGAGATGGGATTACAAACCCTCTGACTTTCATTGTCCGTAAAAGATCTAACGCTTCTAGGAAACAGGTAGAAACAAAGTAACAGGCACAAAACCATTGCCCTGGAGGAAGGGGAGGAAACCTTTAAGTAAGGATCCTACAAAACAAAATATGTATAAGGGTTGCAAAAAAGAAATTAAAACTGTACTCCTCTGCATTATCTGGTATATAAATAAAGCATTGCTATTCACGATGGAAGACACAAATATCCTGAGATGATCTTATTCCTGAGGCTCATACGCCGTACTAAGTTTGAGGACTGACAAGGAAGGCAGAGAATTATTCTCCTCCTATTTCAACTCAAATACTATGTAGCAAGCTTAAGCAGTTTACTTCAGCAAATTAGGCAAAAGAAATAATTGAAGAGATAATGGCCAAGAATATTCCAAATGAGGGTTAATGAGTGAAGAGAGAGAAGCAAAGGAAACCTCAATCCAAGATGTCTAATGAATAGCAAACACAAGAATTTTTTAAAGTACCTAGGCGATGTCATGGTAAAATTGTAGATAATCAAAAGTAAAGAGAAAAATTTGAATATAGCTACAGAAATCGAAAATCTTAAAATAAATGACAGCTAAACCATAATTACAACAATCTCCTTTTCAGAAAATATGTAATCCAACAGATAATGGAATAGTCACTGGAAAATAGTGAAAAAAGAGAAAGAAAAGGAAAACTTTCCAAGCCAGAATGCTATAGTTTTCTAAGATACCATTTATAAATAACAACAACAAAAAAAATTTTAAACAAAAGCTGTGATAATAACTTTGAAGTAAAACAATATTACAGGAAACATTAAAGGAAATTCTTTATGCTGATAAAGTATGATAAAGGTGATACTCTGGTTGTCGAAAAAAGAAGAAAGAAACAGCATTGGAAATAGTTAAAAAGCAGGCAAATATAAAAGATTTATACTAAATAAAAAACTTCAAAATATATTTTACTGAGAGAGAAAAAATAATAAATTTTAGAATGAAAACCATAAATAAAGTTTTTATTCATATAAAACAAAAATAGAATGCATCACAACATTAGCAAAAAGCAAAAATAAAAATATCAAAAGTATATTGTTGTACAAATCTAATATCAGACATGAAAAAATATTGCTTAAAAACAAGCTGTAAGTTAAATATATATAATATAAACCCTGGAGAAACCATGAACACGTTTATTAGAAGAGCAATAGAATTAACCAATTATGGAAATAAAATGTAACTACATCTATATAATTTATTTATATACATATTTATTTACTTAAGATATATATAGATATAAGTATATATATTAGATATATACTTAAGATATATATAGATATATACTTAAGATATATATATAAATAAGGCATTAAAAAGGTAAAAACAAAAATTCAAGAATCAAGAAAGGACTAAAACTATATAAACCCTGAAAGCAACATAGAAAATACCATTCTGGACTTAGGAGGAGCCAAAGATTTCATGACGAAGATGCCAAAAGTCATTTCAACTAAAACAAAGATTGACATGTGAGATGTAATTAAACTAAAGAACTTCTGCACAGCAAAAGAAACTATCAACAGCTTATACAGAAAACCTGAAGAATGGGAGAAAATATTTGCAATCTATGTATCTGACAAAGATCTAATAACCAGAATCTGTAAGAAACTTAAACAAATTAACAAGGAAAAAACAACTTCATTAAAACGCAGGCACAGGACATGAACAGACACTTAAAAGAAGACATACACATGGCCAAAAAGCATCTGAAAAAAAATGTTCAACATCACTAATCATTAGACAAATGATAATCAAAACAAGAATGAGGTATCATATCACACCAGTCTGAACAGCTATCACTGGAAAGTTAAAAAGCAACAGATGCTGGCAAGGTTCTGAAGAAAAGGAAAAGCTTATACACCGCTGGTGGGGATATAAATTAGTTCAGCCATTGTGAAAGTAGTTTGGCAATCTCTCAAAGAACTCAAAGTAGAATTACCATTGGAACCAATAATCCCATCATATGGTACATACCCAAAGGAATATAAATAGTTCTACCATAAAGACACAAGAATATGTATGTTCATTGGAGCACTATTCACAAGAGCAAAGACGTGGAATAAACCTAAATGCTCATCAGTAGTAGAGTGGATAAAGAAAATATAGTATATATACAGCATGGAATACTATGCAGCAATATATAGAAACTGGATCGTGTCCTTTGCAGGGACATGGATGAAGTTGGAAGCCATTATCCTCAGCAAACAAATGCAGAAACAGAAAACCAGAGAGTACATGCTCTTACTAATAAGTGGAAACTAAACACTAAGTATATATGGGCACCAAGAAGAGGACAATAGGCACTAGGACCTGCTTGAGGGTGGAGAAAGAGAGAATGGGGAGGACTGATAAACTAGCTATAGGGTACTATTCTGATTATCTGGGTGATAAAATAATCTATATAGCAAACCCTCGTGACAGATAATTTACCTATATAACAAACTTGCACATTTAAGCCTGAACCTAAAAGTTAAAAATAAGAAGAAAAATATTCAAAAAAGGAAAGATAGAACCAATGAAATATCCATGAGGCTTCAATATGAATATATTAATAATCACATTAATTAAAATTATCTAATTACCACAATTAAAAGCTAAATCATGTAATACTGGATAAAAATACATGGTCACCTACATGTTGTCGCTAAGAAAACCATCTTAACAAACCCACATGCTGTGCACATGTACCCTAGAACTTAAAGTATAATTTAAACGAAAAAGAAAAGGAAACTGCCTTAATATTAAAAAAATTAAAATTAAAGGGATTTTTTTTAAAAGCACAAAATCAAAACAAAAATCTTAATCAAAGAAACCTGGAGAGTCTACATTAATATAGATTAAATATACTTCAGTGAGAGGGATAACAAGGGACATTAAATAATGAAAAACTGGTCAATTTCTCAGAAAGACATAATAATCTAAAAAACAAACAAACAAACAAACAAAAACCCATAACAAGACTCCTTCAGGATTCCAAAAACAGAACTGATGGAACTGATATGAAAAATGAAAAACTTACACTTAGATACTTCCAAGTCTTGTCCTAATAATTGATAGAACAAGGGGAGAGGAAATAAAGACCCCTTCAAGATTCCAAAAAGAAAACCGATGGAACTGAAAGGAAAAATTCACACTTATACTTAGATACTTCCAAATCTTACTGTAATAATTGATAGAACAAGGGGAGAGGAAATAAAAAGGATACAGATGATCTGAGCAACACCATAAATCACTTGAACACCCCATTCAGTAGTGGTACCAGCAGAATATGCATTCTTTTCATGGGCATGTATGACATTCACAAAGATACACCATAAAAAACAATTAATTGCATGTTAAATAATTATAATCAAAAGAAAGTAAACTCTGAATGCAATAATTAATTTAGAAATTAATAACCAACAGTAGGAATTATCCAAGAAATTTATAAATTTCTCATTGATCAATAAAGAAATCACAGGTGAAATAGAATTGAAATGAATGAAAATGTAAACAAAGTATAAGAATTTGTAGGTTGCAATTAGAGTCATTCTACATAGAAATTCACAGAAGTAAATGCTTATATGAGATAAAAAAGCTCTTAAAGTAATGATTCCTGCTTAAACGTTAGCAAATAGGCACATAAAAAAAGCAATTTAAGACAATTGAAGGAATTAGTAAATATATATGCATAAATATTAAGTAAAATTGTAAAAACAAAAACTTTGAGATTAATAAAATTGATAATATTGTAGCTAGACTGAAAATATTAATAAAATATGAAAAAAGCATAAGTTATTAATACTATAGATAAAAAAGGTTACATTTATACAGATATTATAGACAGTAAAATACTTTAAGAGAATGTTATGGGAAGAGTAAGAAAATATTAAGAACAATTTTATGGTAACCAATTTGACAAATTGAGTAAAATTAATTCATTTCTTGAAAGACTCAAACTAAAACACCCACTAAAAAAGAAATAGATATTCTTCATAGCTCTATATCTATTGAAATATTAAATTCACAATCAAATACATTCCCATGAAGAAAACTCTAGGCCCAAATGTCATTACTATTGAATTCTACCAAATATTGAAAAAAGAAATGCACCTCTTCTATACAATCTCTTCCAAAAAATAAAAGTGAAATGAACCCTCCTAACTAATTTTTTGAAGTCAGAATTATCTTGATACCAAACTCAGGCAAAGATCTCGCAAGAAAATAAAACTACAGAATAATAATATTTATGAACATGATATGCAAAACGTTTTATAAAATATTGGTAACTTAAATTCAATAAATAGCAAAAGTAATTAGTCCTGATCAATACTTGTTTATTTCGATAATGTAAGGTTACTACAACATTTGAACACGAGACAATATAATTTACTATATCAATTGACTAAAAAAAGAAAACTCATTCAATTTCATAGATGCTGAACAAGAATTTGACACACTATTTCCTGTAGTCATTAAAAAATTCTTAGTAGAATAGAACAAAAAGGAAACTTTTGTATATTGACTTGTATCCTATGATTTTATCAAACATATGTATTAGTTATGGGACATTTTGTGTAGAATCTTTTGTATTTTCTACATAGATGTTTCATTGTGTATGTGAGTTGTATACACATATACACAATGAAACACTGTTCAGCCTTACAACAGGAGAAAATCCCATAATATATGTGACAACATAGATGAACCTGGAGGACATTATGTTAAGTGAAATAAGCCAGGCCCAGAAAAGATAAATACTGCATGTTCCCACTTATATGTGGAATGTAAAAAGTCAACCTCATAGAAACAGAATAGGATGGTATTTTAGAAGGTGGGGGTTAGGAGGTTGGGGAGATGTTAAAGGGCACACAATTTCAGTTAGACAAGAGGAATAATTCCAAGAGCTCTATTGTACATTACAGTGACTACAACCAGTAACAAAATATCATATATTTAAATATTTCTAAGATAATAGATTCTAAGTGTTCTTATAACAAAAAAAGAGTATGTGAAATAATACATATGTTGAACAGCTTAATGTAGCCATTCTGCAACACATACATGTATCAAAGACTCATGTTGCACACCACATACACAATTTTTACTTGTCAATTAAAATAAAGCCCAAATAACTCTACAATGCTTAGTGTTTTAAAATTAAAATGGAACAAAGAGTCTGATTGCATGTTATGCTTTATTTCTGACAGCTTTTAAGCCTCTCACCTCTCCTTCTTCCCAATTTAGACCACATCTTCCCATTTTAGACCACATCTGAGCTAAGTGAGCCTGAGTGTTCCTTTGACACTCATGGGAAGTTTAGATCACAGGAGCCCAGCTCTCACAGGGAAAATACCTTCACCTAAGCCCTTGACCACCGGAGAAACCCAAGCTAGTGTCCCTTTCTCACTTTTTCAAAACATTTTTGGACCTCCTGAGCAGTCATCCATACTCTTTCTTCAAAAACCTCATTGTGGCTAGATAGTATTCCATGGTGTATATGTGCCACATTTTCTTTATCCAGTCTGTCATCGATGGGAATTTAACTATCATTCTCAGCAAACTAACACAGGAACAGAAAACCAAACATTGCATGTTCTCACTCATAAGTGGGAGTTGAACAATGAGAACACGTGGAAACAGGGAGGAGAACATCACACACCGGGGGCTGTTGAGGGCGTGAGGGGTAGGGGAGGGATAGCATTGAGAGAAATATCTAATGTAGATGACAAGTTGATGGGTGCAGAAAACCACCATGGCACGTGTATACCTGTGTAACAAACCTGCACATTCTGCACATGTATCCCAGAACTTAAAGTATAATACAAAAAAATCTGACTGTGCTGGTAGTAAACTTTTTCATATCTTCTTGGTGCATGTGTGTCATTATCTGTCTCTACATCCAAATTAAATGCAAATGTGTGTGTATGTGTGATTTATACACACTGAGGGTAAATATAGAATATAACAATGACACATAATAAATAATCCAATATATTATCATAAGGGATTTAGTGTTTAGGTTTAAAAAGAAAGATAATTAAATTTATTTATATTATTAAATATTTCCTAAATAAAAGAATTATAATTTACCTTTAGACACATTTAATTTAGTGAAGCTTATAGTCATTTAAGAGTAGACGATTATTACCAATTCATGGAAACTTTCCAAGTGCCACTGTATTGACTTTTTCTTCCCATCTTTAGGCCATGTTTTTTTTCTACCCCACACTGTTTCTCATATAGATAAAACGTTGTATCTGTAGGTCTGAAAATCAAAATCCTTTTTATCCAACACAGATTCTTTTGAAAACTAATAGGAAAGCAATTGGAAAAAGAGACAGGGGTTCTTCTTTACTTTACTCTTCTCCTCCCTGTTTGATATCTTTTTCTCATTACTTGGATTTATTTTGGTCTTGGTTGTGACCACATACTAATTTACACAGCTCAATTCACCAAGAAGAAGCATATAGCTACCTATGGGAGTAACAGCGCATTTCTTTTGACACCATTTTTTTCAAGTTCTCACTGTTTGTATGTCCTCAGGAACAACTTTCTTAAACAGCAGGCAGTAAGTATTCTACTCACTGATAAGCTACAAAAGTGTTTCCTGAACTGTATGTCTTAACGTCATGTGTCTCCCATTGGATAGTTGCGTGACCTAATAATTCCAGTAATATTAGCAGAGAATACAAACTCACAAAAATTACGTTTTTAAGAAGAATATTCTAGTGCTGCATTTTCTAGAATGCATGACATTTATTGGTTTGGTAATCAAGGTTTTATGTGTTTCATATGGTTCATTTATCTTGTCACAAGCTTAGCTATTTTACATTTTTGGATAATACCTTTAAAAAAGATAAAATATTTACTACTTTCATATGAACTGTATGTGTTTATGAGCACATCTAACATCCTGTCCATTTCCCACCCCCATTGTTTGAAAGTACACGTAAGAGAAAATGCCTGTAATCCCAGCATTTTGGGAGGCCAAGGTGGGCGGATCACCTGAGATCAGGAGTTCAAGACCAGCCTGGCCAACATAGTGAAACCCTGTCTCTACTGAAAATACAAAAATGAGCCAGATGTGATGGCACACACATGTAGTCCCAGCTACTTGGGAGGCTGAAGCAGGAGAATCGCTTGAACCCAGGAGGTGGAGGTTGCAGTGAGCTAAGATCATGCCATTGCACTCCAGCCAGGGCAACAGAGTGAGACTAGACTCCATCTTAAAAAAAAAAAAAGTATGCCAGTGACTTCAAAAATCTAATTCTGAGAGGGAAGGGGTATTTATTTAGGGAAAATATATTTTAATTTAATATCTATGCCAAACTTTGTGATAAATATACTAAAATGTTAGTTCAGTAGAAGCAGGTCTATACCCTTTCAATGCAAGGGAATTAATTTATCACGGGGAAAACTTTCCAATTCTAGTCCACAATTTCATTCATTTACTTGAGTGGAAGTGCCTCACCACCCTCAATCCTATTGCCCTGATCCATGTTATTTTATCCGCACCTAGATCAAAAGCAGAAGCAAAAGCGTCAACATTTGCCAGAGCAGTTTGGTTTTGCATTGTGAAATCTCACCTTGAAATGTTTTGACACTTTATTTTCATTGATAGTTTCTGCCTTAACAAAAACTAGTATGGGGGGGGGCGGCGGGGAACTAGTAATAGAAAAAAATCTAAAAAATGCTATATTTCTCATGTAGGTAGCTGAATTCCTGTGCTGCCTTTTCCATTTTTCAATCATGTTTCAGACAATTACGCTTTTTTTCCCTCTGGGATTTTTGAAAATTATATTGTGACTTCTGTACTGAATTCATTAACTAGCAGGGGGTAGAACACATTAATATGATTTTTGTGATGCTATGCTCTCTTTATGTACTACCTCTGAGACTTTATTTTTCACTCATTCAGATCTTCATATACATGCAAGCAGCAAGAGTAGGTTTTTATATAAAGTAAAGCTTCCGAAGAAATATTAGCTGTTTTCAGTATTGGACAATTGTTTAATGATTAAAGATATTTGATCAACTGAAAATGTTTGTTAAAAGTTTCACAACAAGCTAAAGGGAAAACGACTAAGTTCTAGTTCTGCTGATTCACAGTTCAAGTCTCTTCTCCCCTATGTGCTACTCCAATCACTCTAAATATATTTATGCGTTTATATTGATAATCTATATTCATATATTTTATATAATGCAATCAGGTAATAATTATATGCTCATGTCTACCCCAATAGAATGTACTACTACATTCTACAAAACAAAAACAAAAACAGGAAAAAAAATGGAGAAAACAGGCCATTCATTTTTTAATCTTTAGTGCTTAACATTGTCACAATTCTCAAAAGTTGTTTTATAAATATTTGGCAATATGAAGAAATACAGTACATTAACATCATGTTTGTAATGAAGGCATTGAAATAAAGTAAACTGAATAAAGGCCAGATATAATCAGCATATAGTAATCTAGATCCTCACAAAAACACTGTAATTTAAATCATGCTACTTCTGCTGCTGCTTCTACTTAACATTACTATTTTTTTTACTACTAATAGTACTGCTATAAAATCAATAAAAATATCAAAAGCTATGTTTCCAAAGGTCGTCTTATAGACAAGATCATATCATAAGAATAACTCTATCAGAAGCAAAAGATTTCTTAATCTTTATTAAATTTTATTCTATGGAAATCTATGATGTAAAGATTTAGACGTTATAGTGTTTATGCTATAGATGTATAAAAAGCAACAAGTGAATCGTATATCTGATAAAATACCTATTCATAAATAAAATTCCTAAGTATTTTTTTCACACCTTAAACCCCAGAACAATATCTTGTTAATATCAAACTAAATATGTAAATATTGACTAGTGAAATAACAGGTATTTAAATATCAAATATCTAAATCTCTGAAGTATTTAAGACTTCAGCAGAGAGAGCACAATTTATCTTTGACCTAGGAGCCAAGAAAACTGATTACATTTTAGGGTGA